>NC_084800.1:77718380-78021411 GCF_963169125.1 Humulus lupulus
AATTATTAATTTTACTCCTTTAAAATTTGAACAAAACATGAGAAGAGTTTTAAATTTTTATTCTCACATTTACTTTACCACATACCAAACACCTCTAAGTCTCTTTTTAAAAAAATGAAACTTGGTGCTTTCCCTTCTTTTTTTATCACATTATGTTTTACAAGTAAAATTGTTTACCATATATGATTGACTAGTTTATTATGATTTTTCTCAAATTATACTCGATGTATCAAAAAAAAAAAAAAAAAGCCCTTGTATATCTCTAGATGAGAAAAGGTGGGGATCTTGGCTTTGCAACCTAAGGTCAGGATTCTAAACTCCATTTATTTATTATATATATATATATATTATGTATTTTCTTTTTTGTGAACTTCGTTATTGTATGTAATTTTTGTGGGTTTTGTACCATTTGCCTTCTTCCCATTTGAGTTTGTGTTCCATACTTAAACATGTATAATTAATTCTCTGTACTTGAGCTTGAAATGATGAATAATAATATTGTAATACATATACTTGTAAAGATGCTTAATGAAACTTTCTTTTTCATTTTTTTATTTAATGTATGACACGTGGATATAATTTAATTATTTACATTTTAAAAAGAAGGTAAAATAATATAGGAAAAGTATCTATATATATATAAATGAGAGCTTCAGGAATATTATGTGACACTCTAAAATATCTTCAAACCACTCTTTCTATTTTCTCATTTATTCTAATTTTTTTATTCATTTTCTATTTTCTAAAATATCTTAACAATTGAAAATATCAATATATATACATATTAAGTTAATTAAAAGTTTATTTAGTTAAATATCTTAACTACTGTTGACGTCGTTTTTCGTCAAACAGTGAAAGAAGAGCACATAAACAATAACTGATGATGGTCAATTGAAATAAAACAATACAAACACACGATTTTTACGTGGTTCAACAGTTAAATCTGCCTAGTCCACGAGTCTCTGTTATTAAACTCAAGATTATATCCGGGAATTCTTCAGGAATGAATTATCCAGAGTTTTCTCTCAAGGTTCAGAATTTCGGTCCCTTACAATGGTGCATAGCCTCTCTATTTATAGAGAAGGCTGTAGAATACTATCCCACATATTTTGGGTAGTTACTCTTTTTGTATAAATAAAATAAATGACTTTAAATGCCTATGATCAGATATAAAAGGAAACGTCCCCTGAAGACCAGGAGACGTATAACTGACCAAATAATATCCCACGATTCTAGGGGATTTACAATAATAAATGAGGATTACATTTCGTATAGACAACACTTATGGATATTCAAGGTGGTTATCAGGTGTCTCCAGGGCTTTAGCTTCCCAGGTTTCCCGTCATCTTTCGAGCTAGAGACATCTCCCGAGGTCACATGGCTCTCGAGATCGTATGTGCGTCGAGCTCGGGACCTCTGATCTGGGGTCATCCCTGAAGATGGATGCGTCTCCGGAGCTACCTTTTCGAGATCATGAACACTCCGAGGTCACCATATTCGAGGTCGTCTGTGTCCTATAGGCTCGATATTTAATCCTGGAACATATTTCCAACCTTATGAGTCCACTTGTTTGCGAATCCAACTTTCGAGGTCATATCTAACATAGCTCGAAATCTGGGTGTAACATCTTGCCCCCTCAAAAGTAGTTGTTCGAATCCTAAGAGAAGGAAACTTTTGAACAACTTTCTTTGAGAACTGTACCGTCACACTTTTGAAAATGGACACGCGTCAGCTGGGTATTGCTCATTCTTGGTACTTGAGTACTTTGGAAACATGCCCACGATCATCCGTCTGCCACCTTTTCGGCGCCATCTTGTCATTGATTCCCATCCGTCCGATCTAGCAAGGATTTCATTCAACGCCCTGGATTAATCCCCCTTTTTCCATCTATATATACGAGACCCCACTCTTCATCTTCATTTTTACCTTCGTTCACCAAAAGCAAGAAAATAAGAAAAACGAAACCAGAGACCTCTTTTATAAAGTTTCTATTCTGTGCATGTTTTCTCGGCCAAAGAAACAAAGAAACCCTGGTCTGTTCGAGTCCGTGAGTTCTTATTTGCAACCTCTTCTTCAATCGACAATCTCTCTGCAATCGCCATTATTGTGTAAGTATGCAATCTTTGTTTTTCATTTTGTCAGTTTTTATTCATGTTGTTCTTGCTGTGTATGTGTATATACTAGTTTACATCCTTAGCATAATATGATAGGAGGTTTTGATCCGATAGGCTCTTATGCTTTTTAGTCTTCCGTACTGGATTTACATCACTAGCTTATACCCAGTTTTCATATTTGAGTGAGGTTCCTATTTTCTGGGTTTTGAAATTTTTTAGGCCACGTTTCTTGTACACTAAGTTTTCGGGTAAAAAACAGGGCCTTGACAAATGCACGAAACCCAAGGCTGCCTTTCCTGGTTAACCGCCACTCTCTTTTCCCTTGATTTTCGGGATTTTCAAAAAAAATTCCACTCTCCTTCTTTTCCCGTGGAACGCGCGTCCTAACTCTTTAATAAGGGTCTTAATATATAGCTTGTTTTGCTCCTTAACCCCGAGCTCGTAAGTTTGAGCTCGGAACTCTCGCATGCATGGCCCTCACCATTTTTTCTTTCTCGCTAGATGTCACAGAATCTGGAAAGACGGTGGGGGTCGTTGCTGGCAATCCCTTACGAGCCAAAATCTCCGAGCCCAGAATCGTTGTTCGCTCGGAATCAACGTCGGATAAGAGAATACGAGCTTGCGCGCGAGCAACAGGACATTCGAGCTCACTACCGCCGCCAGATAGACGAGGTCATAGAGGGGAAGAGGAGAGTTCTTCGGGAGGCCCTCTATCCGGAATCTTATTCAGGACCTAGGCCGATTCCTCTCGATCCTGCATTAAAGGTTACTGTCGCGTACTATCCAGGAGAGCTCAAATTTTCACTAATGGGGGAACCTTCTTCCTCGCAGCCGAGGAGAGAAATGTTTGAGGCCGAGCACTACTGGAGCTCGGTTACCACAACTAGTCAGATAACTGACATCTTGGCTTTCCACGGCCTTAGCTTGTCAGGCTCCTTGAAGTGTCGACCTCCGGTCGACCATGAACGAAGCTGTTTCGCCCCTGGGGGCCGCGACACCAGTGTGAAATACGCGGCCTGGAGCCAGGAACATATGAGGGCAGGAGCTCTATTGCCCTTGAAGTCTTTTTTCAAGGACTTCACGGATTTCGGGTTGGCCCCGTTCCAACTCAACACCAACTCTTACAAGGTACTGTCTGCCCTGAGGTCCTTATACCACGAGATGGGGTGGAAAGGACCTTCGCCTCAAGAGATCTTGTATCTCTTTTGTCTGAAAAGTAACCACTCCCGAGCTCAGGGAGGGTATGGCTTTTATTACCTCTCAAGCTATCCCAAGGAGAAGAAGGTCTTTGGAGATCTTCCCAATCATCCGCCTGATTTCAAGAGGGCCTTCTTCTGGACAGACGGTCTGTCCCCGTCTCGACACTACTCGTTCAGGCGGATTCGTAAGTATTCTTGTTATCTTTATTTCTGTGTTCGAGATTTTAGCTCTTAGATCCGTACTTAGTAGAAATATGTTATCTTTCAGCCAATTTTCAGCGTCCCACTCCTGACGATTCAATGAAGGAGCATAGAGAGACCCTGCTCCAACTCCCCCGTGGCAGGAGGTCTCTCCTATACCTTTTACACGAGGATAAGCTCCGAAAGTGCGGACTTTTGGAGGAGGGCCAGTCCACCTTTGACTGGTCCAATATAAAATATGAACACTGGGAGCAGGTGCCCCTGCCCACAGGCGCCCTCCCTCCGAGGAGAGAAATGAGGCCACCACTTCTAGTTCGCCAGAGGAGTCCACCGTCTGGGAATGAGGCTAATGATGAAGCCTCGAGCTCGGATTCGGATGAAGGTAAAGTCCTCCCTACCTCGAGAATGTGGTCCCCCACCTTACTAAAACACAAGCCCAATAGGTTAGTCTCGTGCCCACAGGATAGATACCACTTCTACATATGGAGTTGGGTAGATGACTGTGTCCATAGGTTTGATAGTGGGCTCGGGAAATACGACACCATGTATACCACGGACGAGGTGTGGAATGGGATAGCTGTTCAGTACAGGACCAACGATTATAGGGACCTTTCGAGGTTATCACCTACATATAGGGAAGGCACTCTCCCCGCCTCCTTTGAAGACAGGGGAATTTCATGGTCCCCAAGCTCGAGCTCGGGGGAGAGTTCCAGTTAGGTTTCTTCTATCATCACTTTATATGTCTGTGATACTGAAACAACTTGTATGCTTCTCTTTTACTGGCTCACTCTGTGTTGTCACTTGTGCAGGCAAGATGGACTCCGACCTCGACAACATCATCGATGGTGCTGGCGCCAAGAGGAGCAAGCGTCCCAGAGCGGGGTCGTTTAGGACTGACCAGCCGGGCAAGGGCCCCAAGAGGTCCAAGAAAACACCTTCCCTTGCTCCGTCGGTTTCGAGCTCCATCGCTGCGGCGACTTCCCAGACCGGCGCTTCCACAACGGTGCCGTCCTTGCAGGTCGTCGCCTCTGTTGTGGCGCCGACTTCGCTGGTTGGTCCTTCCATTATGGCTGAGTCCCATCCTCCTATGGTAGGTCAGTCATCCTTAGGTCCGCCTACTAGAAGGCCTTCTGCTTCTCGAGCTCAGAAGCTATCGATTTCCACCCACATGGATGCATATGTGGTCGATAATGCCGCTGGGTCCCATGGATCTACGCTGGTCTTGGATGTTATGTCCCGGATCGGCCAGAGCTATGGCAGTCTCGAAGCTCCCCAATGGCAGTTCTTAAACGACACCCGAGACTGCACTATTCTCTACGAGAAGAGTATCGAGCATACTGCCGTGGTGAGTATCCTTCTATAGTCCTTCCTTTTCTGCTTATAATCACACTGACCTGGAGCTAATGGCGGTTTCTTCCTTTTTCAGGCTCTTGCCTTCACTGCCCAGCTCAACTATAAGCTGAACAATGAGATCCACTCGAGCAAGTCTCATGCTCAGGAGGCGAAGGATCTCCAGCTCAAAGCATGCGATGATCTGAAGGCAGCGAATGCGAAGCTTGAGGCAGGAGCCAAGGAACGTGAGGACATGGCCACCGAGCTCGGGAAGCTGAAAGCTGAGCTCGAGGAGCATAAGAAGGAGATCACCCAGCTTCAGGAGACCAACAAGAAGCTTGAAGAGGAAAAGGCTGCCACCTTCGACATCATGGAGGATGAAAAAGCTCGCCTCCTTGCTGAATACAAAGAGAAGAAGGATCAAGCGGTTGACTCTGCTATGTACCGAATGTGGGCCTACAATGAAGATCTGGACACCAGCTTCTTAGGTCCTCATGAGGCGCCACTTCTTGAAAGGTGGAATGCTCGGCTCGAGAAGGAAGAGGCTGAGCAGCTCGAGAAGGAGAAGGCTGATCAGCTCGAGAAGGAAAAGGCTGCTCGGGACGCCGTTTCGGAGGGAGCACAGGAGGATAGCCATGTTATTTGTCCTGAGGAATCCGGTGCTGCAGATGCTGAGAAGGCCAAGGAGACTCCTCTTCCTTGACTTTGATCTCGGGGGAACCATTTATTGGGGTTGCGTCCCCTTATTTCTGTAATTATTTTAATTTATGCCCTCGAGGCTGATACAATTTCTTTAAATATTACTTATATATGCTTTACATTTCTTGGCTCGAAATATTTGGCACATTTTATACTGATGAATCAGTTATGTTTATTTAGTCATACAAACATATTGTGGATTTAGGTTCGAAGCTCAATGCATTCATGCACAGTTTGTTCAAATTATCCGCTTCCGACCTCGTTATTCTTCAAAGTCGGATATTACTTCAACCATGAACCCAAAAGTACTTATATGGTATGTAATGTGGATGGTTTGGTTATATCTTTTTTGATTAGTCATTTTTTCTCATCCTCGGTTTTTGCTTTAAGGTTAAGAGTTTGAAACTATTTTCTTTAAGATATTCCAGCCTCAATTTCGAAATAGGTTTAGGTTCCTACTTACCATCGATTAGTTTTTTTCTTTTGGCTGGTTTGTTCCAAACCTGTTAATTTTGCACATCTGGTTAACTCCAAACGTTTTCGGTTTTTGATAATTCGGTTATGTCCGAACTATCTCAGCTCGCGTATTTGGTCATATCCAAGTACTTTATATATTTTTGATAATTCGGTTATGTCCGAACTATCTAAGCTCGCGTATTTGGTTACATCCAAATACTTTATATGTTTTTGATAATTCGGTTATATCCGAACTATCTAGGCTCGCGTATTTGGTTACATCCAAATACTTTATATTTTTTTTGTATATGTTATTTTATTTTTTAAGCTGATGGTATATGTACCAATGATGCCCCCTTAATATCCTATGAGTGTGACCATAGGTTATTAAATTAAGAGAGATTGTAAAAATAAAAAGAAATAACATATTTGAACGAAATGGATCTTTTATTTGATGACATTCAAAAACAAATAAGCTAATACAAATAGAAACTCATGGTTATAGGCAACACTTTTCCTACACTACTGATAGTAAGGTCTAAGGTGTTCGCCATTCCATGCTCGTGGGGAACCTGTTCGATTGTATAGAATTCGAAACACTCTAACATTGATTTTGCCTTCTCCAAATAAGTTGCCATTCTCGTGCCGCGAGCCTGGTATTCACCCAAGATTTGATTAACCACAAGCTGGGAGTCACTGTAGCAATGTATAGCTTTAGCTTTGAGCTCCTTAGCTATACGAAGTCCCGCGAGTAAATCCTCGTACTCGGCCTCATTATTCGACGCTTTGAAGTCAAATCTTAGGGCAGAATGAAATCTGCTTCCCGCGGGGGTAACTAAAATGACCCCTGCCCCCGCTCCATTTTCATTTGACGAGCCGTCGACGTAAAGTTTCCACAGCTCGTGGGCCGTGGTTATTACCTCATCGTCGGCTATACCAGTACATTCCACTATAAAGTCCGCCAATGCCTGTGCCTTAATGGTCGTTCTCGGGTGGTAGGTGATCTCGAACTGTCCGAGCTCAACAACCCATTTAAGAAGCCGACCTGAAGCTTTTGGTTTAGACAGGACTTGCCTAAGTGGTTGATCAGTCAGTACATGGATGGGATGTGCCTGAAAGTAGGGGCGGAGCTTACGGGATGAATGAATTAGACTGAGCGTGAGTTTCTCCATCAATGGGTACCTTGACTCTGCCCCCAGTAATCTTTTACTGATGTAATAAACGGATCTTTGCACCCTCTCTTCTTCACGGACGAGCACCGCACTTATCGCGTGTTCGGTAGTTGAAAGGTAAAGGTACAGTATTTCTCCCGTTTCAGGTTTTGACAGGATGGGTGGTTCCGCAAGGTGCTTTTTGAGCTCCTGAAAGGCCAGCTCGCATTCTTCTGTCCATTCAAATTTCTTACCTCCTCTCAGTAAGTTGAAAAATGGAAGACCACGATCTGTAGATTTCGAGATGAATCTGCTTAGGGCTACCATCCTGCCAGTCAGACTTTGGACATCTTTGTGCCTTCGAGGTGAGGGCATGTCAATCAGGGCTTTGATCTTGTCGGGGTTAGCCTCGATTCCACGAGAGTTCACAATAAAGCCCAGAAATTTTCTTGAAGATACCCCGAAAGTGCACTTCTGAGGGTTTAGCTTCATGTTATACTTCCTGAGCACGTCGAAGCACTCTTCGAGGTCATCAACATGGTTCTTGTTGAGTTGAGACTTTACAAGCATGTCATCAACATAAACCTCCATGTTGTTCCCTATTTGCTCTGAAAACATCATGTTTACGAGCCGCTGGTATGTGGCTCCAGCATTCTTGAGCCCGAATGGCATGACATTATAGCAATATAACCCTTTATCCGTGATGAAACTCATGTGTTCTTGGTCGGGGGCATGCATGGGAATCTGGTTATATCCAGAATAAGCATCCATGAACGACATCAGGCCATGCCCCGCCGTGGCATCTACGAGCTGGTCAATCCTTGGTAACGGAAAACAGTCTTTTGGGCAAGCTTTGTTGAGATCTGAGTAGTCAATACAGGTTCTCCACGTCCCATTGGGCTTTGGGACCAACACCGGATTGGCTACCCAGTCAGGGTAAAAGGCATCCCTAATGAATTGGTTTGCCTTTAACCTGTCAACCTCCTCTTTTAACGCCCTCTTCCTGTCTTCATCCAGTTGTCTTCGCTTTTGTTGCTTCGGGGGAAAGCTTTTGTCTATGTTTAGTGCGTGGCTTGCCACATTCGGGCTTATCCCCACCATGTCTGAGTGCGACCATGCGAAGACATCCTGGTTTTTCTTCAAAAAACAGATTAATTGCTATTTGGCCTCGTCTTGGAGGTGTTTTCCGACCTTCACCATCTTCGAGGGATCAGCTTCCTCGAGCTGAACCTCTTCGAGCTCCTCTAAAGGTTCGAGGTCAACCTTCTCCTCAATCCTTGGATCGATCTCTTCGTCAACCTCTAAGACCGTTCCGTCTTTGTTTTGTATGATGACGAGTGCTTGAGCGTTCATTTGTTTCTTTCCCCTCAAGGAGATGCTATAGCACTCCCTCCCTGCCAATTGGTCTCCTTTTAATGTCCCAACTCCGCTAGGGGTCGAGAACTTAAGGGCCAGATGCCTTACTAATGAAACTGCCCCCAGCCCGACCAGGGCGGGTCTCCCGAGCAGCACATTGTAGGCAGATGGTAAGTCTACTACCACGAACTCCATTATCTTGGTTACCGAGACTGGATAGTCGCCCAAGGTCACGGGGAGATCAATGGATCCCATGCAGGCATTTCCTTCTCATGAAAAGCCGTACAAAGTAGTTGCACATGCATTCAGGTCGCGTAGGGAGAGTCCCATCTTTTCGAGGGTTGCTTTATGGAGGATGTTGACTGAGCTCCCATTATCTATGAGAACTCGGTGGACCCTTTTATTGGCCAACTGAAGAGTAATGACCAGCGGATCATGATGAGGGAACTGAACATGGGAGGCGTCTTCCTCGGTGAAGGTTATTGGTTGCGTTTCAACCCTCTGGCTTTTTGGTGCCCTGGGTTTGGGTTCATAAGGAGACCCGTCCCCTGTCTTCAACTCGTTAACATACCTCTTTTGGGCATTCCTGCCCCCTCCTGCGAGATGAGGCCCTCCCGAGATGGTTATTACATCCTCTCCATCTATCGGCGGGGGCCTATCTTCTTCCTGAGATCGGGAGTTATTGTTTTATGTGGTCGGGGGCGCAGCTACTCTCTGGCTCGCGGCCGCCTGACCAGTATTTTTGGTTTTTGACATAATGCCGGAAGTAACCTCTCGAGATCAACCCTTCGATCTCGTCCTTCAGTTGTCGACATTCATCGGTTGTATGTCCGGTGTCTCTGTGGAACCGACAATATTTACTGGAGTCCCTCTTGGATTTTTTATTTCTCATCGGGTCCGGACGCCTAAAGGGGACCTGGTTTTCATTAGCCAGATATATGTTCTCCCAAGACTCATTGAGCTCGGTTTATACCTTATACACGGAGAAATACCTCTCCCCTTTCTTTTTCTTTCCTCCCTCAGCTTCGGGGTTACTTCCTTCGTTCTTTTTCCTCTTGGAGGGGTTCTCCGAGGAAGGCTTTGGTGCCGCTGGGTCCGCCGAGGTTGAGGCAGAGTTGATGTTTATCGTTGTAGTTTCGGACTGGGAGGTCACTTTGAGCGTCGACCTCCCTTCCTCTACATTGACAAACCTCTGCGCTCGTCTGTTAAACTCGGTTATTGACCTTACCGGTTTCCCTTGCATGTCGTCCCAAAGGGCACTTCCCGGTAATACGCCAGCTCGGATAGCCATGAGGTGTCCGCTGTCATCCACATCCCGAGCTCGGGCTACATCCAGATTAAATCTTGTTAAGTAACTCTTCAATGTTTCGCCCGGTTGCTGCCGGACGTTAGTTAAGGTGCACGCTTCTGGTCTGACCCCTACCATTTCTTTGAACTGCTTCTTAAAGTCTTTAGACAACTGTTCCCATGAGGTTATTGAGTGTCTCTTATACTTTTCGAACCAAATTTTGGCAGGTCCTGCCAATGATGTTGGAAACAACATGCACCTGAGCTCGTAACCCACGTTACTGGCTCTCATGATAGTGTTGAACGTGCTCAGGTGACTACACAGGTCGGTCTTTCCTTCAAACGTAGGGACGTGAGGAATCCGAAACCCTTGAGGAAATTGAGTGTCAGAAATATGGGGAGCAAACGGCTCGAGCTCCTCATCAGAGTCCTCATATCGACC
The DNA here is from genome assembly GCF_963169125.1 of Humulus lupulus. Lineage (NCBI taxonomy): Eukaryota > Viridiplantae > Streptophyta > Magnoliopsida > Rosales > Cannabaceae > Humulus > Humulus lupulus. The sequence goes on from NC_084800.1 coordinate 77,728,618, forward strand.
ATTTCCTCGTTCATTCTTTAAAAGCCTAAAGGCTCTTTCGAGCTGATCGATTATTTCTTGGACTGGGTTAGTAGGAGGTGCTGTCTGGAATTGACTGTCATTGATAGTGATTCCAGGCTCACGTCTCCACAAGTAATCTCTACGCTTATTCAAGCGATCCCTCAGGTCTGGATTTGTTTGATCTCCATTACCCCGACTCTGGTTCAGGTGATTTCACAGGTCGGGACGATTCTTGCGACTTCCAGTATTCTTACGACCTCGGTCGTGTTTACTGACGGACCTGGTCTCTCCGGACTCATCACTGGTGAAACTCATTGCTCGGTTATTTCGCGATGGATTCTTTCCACGTCGCCTCGTTTCTGAAGTGCGAGACCGAGACGTCTGACTTCTCTCAGATGGAGCGCCTCTCCGGTCCTGGAAAGTCTCTCTGTTTCCTTGTCTTTCCCCAACACGCCCTTGATCCTGATCTCGAACAGGTTGAGCGTTTATGTGTGGGGGCGAAGGATATCTTATGGGTGACGGAGGGAACCGTATAGGCGACGGTGGCTGCCACCCTTGTCGCGGCCTAGCGGTCCAGAATTTGCCCGAGAAGGGTCAGTCGCATTCGGTGCGCTCCCAGGTACCTGAGTCTGAGCCTCTGCAGGGGTTCGGTTATTCTCAGCTCCTGCAGGCACTTCTACAGGTGGGTTAGCCGGGGCCCGAGCTCGAGTACTCCTCTGGGGCTTAGGTGGAGCGGATGGCTCTGCTGGTGCCGTAGGTTTAGTCAGCCTCCTTGTAGCAGCATCCTTTCGTGGACGCCCGCGGGGCCTCCGGGGAGGAACATGTACGTCCCTTGGAGGAGGGACTTGGTTTTCACGCGGAGGCGGGGGCTGAGCCACCTGCGCCTCTGTGGCTATCCTTGTCAACTCCTGATTCTGTTTGTTGGCTTCTGCCAACAGCTGCTTCAGTTGTCAGTTTTCAAGTTCCACAATAGGAACGTACCGCTCAGGATTGTAGTACATATCCTCATCTCTTGGTGGAGGAGGTGGTCCCCGGGAATCATAGGACCCACTTCTCTCTTCAACATCTGGGTTCTCCATTAGTTGTTTTCCAGGACGTCTTGGGTAGTTTTCCTCAGGGGTGTTCTGATTGTTTGTGGCCATGACTTTTTCAGGGATGGATGCTTAAGGCTCTCAATGAAAGCACCAAACTGTTGACGCCGTTTTTCGTCAAACAGTGAAAGAAGAGCACATAAACAATAACTGATGATGGCCAATTGAAATAAAACAATACAAACACACGATTTTTACGTGGTTCAGCAGTTAAATCTGCCTAGTCCACGAGTCTCTGTTATTAAACTCAAGATTATATCCGGGAATTCTTCAGGAATGAATTCTCCAGAGTTTTCTCTCAAGGTTCAGAATTTCGGTCCCTTACAATGGTGCATAGCCTCTCTATTTATAGAGAAGGCTGTAGAATACTATCCCACATATTTTGGGTAGTTACTCTTTTTGTATAAATAAAATAAATGGCTTTAAATGCCTATGATCAGATATAAAAGGAAATGTCCCCTGAAGACCACGGGACGTATAACTGACCAAATAATATCCCACGATTCTAGGGGATTTACAATAATAAATGAGGATTACATTTCATATAGACAACACTTATGGATATTCAAGGTGGTTATCAGGTGTCTCCAAGGCTTTAGCTTCCCAGGTTTCCCGTCATCTTTCAAGCTAGAGACATCTCCCGAGGTCACATGGCTCTCGAGATCGTATGTGCGTCGAGCTCGGGACCTCTGATCCGGGGTCATCCCTGAAGATGGATGCGTTACCGGAGCTACCTTTTTGAGATCATGAACACTCCGAGGTCACCATATTCGAGGTCGTCTGTGTCCTGCAGGCTCGATATTTAATCCTGGAACATATTTCCAACCTTATGAGTCCACTTGTTTGCGAATCCAACTTTCGAGGTCATATCTAACATAGCTCGAAATCTGGGTGTAACAACTACTTATTTATTGAAAAATACATATAGATGAGAAGGTGGCATCCTATTTTTTTACAATCTATTTTTACTATTTTGTGAGAATTTTATATTGTGTCCAAAAAAAAATATACATACATATATACGTACATCAACCATTCAACAAATGTAACAGAATTAACCAAATTAATACACATACTTATAAATACATTGATTCTAATATAGAAAACATAAATTATATATATCTATATAATTTACTTTTTATAAATAATTTTTAACCTTTTGAATAAATATATGATCCACATGTTAATTTTTAAAAATAAACAATCAAAATGAGTAATCGACCAAAATATAGTGTTCAAATAATAGATTTATCTATTTCTATTTTAATATTTTGACAAAACTTGAGGTCTACAAGTTAATTTGTAAAAATAAAAGTTCTAATGGGTGATCGACTAAAATACAAGGTTCAAAATAGTGTGAATCCTTACAGAAAACAAAAATTATATAAATATATAATTTAATTTTCATAAGAAGTTTGAACATTTTAAATAAATACATAGTCCAAAGGTTCGTTTTAAAAAATATAGGGTCAAAACGGGTAATGAGCAAAAATACAGTGTTCAAATAATCAATCTATCAATTCTAATTTTTATTATTTTGACAAAACACGAGATCTAAAAAATAATTTTTAAAAATAAAGACTTCAAATAGGTAAATGACCAAAATAAATCTTACACAAAATATAAATTTTCTTATACATAATTTAGACTTTTTATAAAAAGAACTACGCAAAGCGTATAATAATAATAAATAAAAGTAAATGTACAACAAGTTTTTTTAACTTTGTTTTCAGTACTTTAAAATTTGTCAAAAAATTCTACAGAAGGTTCGCTATACAATAACAGTGAACACCATCATGAAATAAAAAATTATGGTCAAGATGTCTTCACGTATCTATATAAAGAACATGTTGTACGAGTATGGTCAAAATGAATCACCACCCCACAGTCTCCCAAAAAATATTTTAAAATATATATGTTTTAATAATTACAAAAGACTGCGCGGAGCGCGGTTATATTTTCTAGTTTAGCATAATTCAGAATCTATCAACAACGTTGAAAAATATTGTCATTATAGTATATTTGGCACAAGCGGGAAGAATGCACTCTTTTTTTTTGGTGTATTACTATAATTAAACAAATTTAAGTAATTATTAAAATTAAGAAGTTGAATAATCACTTTATAAAAAATGGTTCGAATAATCATTAAAATAACCTAATTGACTGAAAATAGCTTAAGACATTATAAATAAAGTTTGTCATTTATTTGAATTTTTTTGGTGATTATAAATATTACCAAAAATAGGATAGTATGTTATTATCATATTGTGATAATTTTATTTATTTACATTTTTACTAAAACTCTTAGACCCGTTCGGAGAGGGTGAGCAAAACATAACTAGCATCAACACTAGTTTAGAGGCATTCAAAGATAATAAATTCATCCTAGAAACTCAGGCTAACCAAGTTTTTTATATTGATGGTCTTAAAAATAAATCTCAATGGAAAGTCGTCCAACAAGTGCATCATACAAATATGTGGGACATCCCACTAATTGAAGAACATTTGGAGGACGTTCAAGTAGATGTTATGCATGATATCAATTGATTAGAGTTCCAATTGTTTGCTAATCTTGGTTCGTTGCCAGAAATTAGCTTTCAACGCCAGGGGAGGAATAGGAAGAAGAAGACATAGAAGAAGAAGAACATACAGAAGAAGACGATAATCTATAAGAAGTTGATAGTGATGACGATGGTGATGATGATGATGATGATGATGATGATTATTATTATTATTATTATTATAATAGTGTGTTAGGATTAGATTGGTATGTTTTTATGGCGTGTTTTAAGATGTAATTTTAGTCTTTTATTTGGTTTTGTGCGATATTATGCAGGTGTTTATTGTGTTTTCAGGATTAAGTGTGGTTATTAAGGAAATAACTTGAAATTGGAGGAAAAACGCTTAATTCTTGAAGAAATGGTGTTAAACGAGCTAAGGAATGGAAACTGGGCAAAATCGGGGGTCAAATTGATGATTTGGTGAAATTTTGGAATTAGAGTCGCAACTCTATGATGTAGAGTCACAGCCCTAAGAGTTACAGAGAAGAAAAAAAAATCAGTCAGAATTAGTGCTGAGGCGCTAGGGAGATATAGCTGAGGCTCTATTAAAATAGGAATTAGAGCTGCGACGCTACATACTCCAAAGAAGAAATCTGGAACGCGAAGCACATTAGAGTCGCGGCTTTACACACCAGCGCCGCAGCGCCTATCCGTACGGAAGCCGAATTTACGGCATTTTTCAAGGGTAATTTTGTCCTTTCGTACATAATTAATTAACGACTATAAAAGCTTTCTTAATGACATTTTTAAGTGGAGATTAACCCTAGGAGACGGATATAGGCACATTGTGGAGGATTGCAATCTAGACATAGATTTCATTATAGGACGAGAGTACCTATTTGGTCTGTGTAGCTTAGGGTTGTCTTACTTAATGTCTGTCTTATGTTCATTTATCACAGAGATGTAGAAAATTTACATAAAGTTGAGACTTGTATATCCTAGCACGAATATAAGTTACTTTTGTTGACCTGCTATCACGAAAGAGAATTGAATAGTATAATTTGTATTACTGAATTATAAAGTGAATGGTAGATGAAGTTAATTTCCCTAGTTCATTTAATTATTGAATTCTATTTCTTTTGCTATCTTTTATTCCTGCAATTATGTTCTTATTTCAATAGTTGTGCTTAATTCTTATAATCAAATTATTGTTAACCAAATAAAATAATAGGATTAATGATTGGTCCTTGGTAACAGTCCTTGTGGGTTCGACCTCTCTTACATTATATTACTTGTTAAACGAATGTGTAGAAAATCTGTAACATAATGATGAATAATTATTATATTTGTAATTATTACAGTGATCAAGTAGTAGTTTTTATAATGATAAAATATTTTAATTAAGTAAATAATACACTCACCTAAAAATGATTTTTTGTTGACTTTGAATTTTATAAAATATAATTTTATATTACATTTGTCTGTCTCAGGTATGGCAAGAGACATTACTCAATCCCATGGGGGTGATGGAGGGTTTGATCCACCACCAGGACCATCACATATCCTGACTGATTGCGAGCGATGTATTTATAAATATTTAATTTGGGTATGGAGTTCATGTTATATTATTTTAAATAATATAATGTTAGATTAAATAATGTGACATAATATGATTTGTCACACAAATGTGATTTGTCACACCTTGTAACATGTTATTGAGAGTCACAAAATTGGACACATGTATGTGCACAAATGTGACATATTTTGGAGTTACAAAATCAGTTACAAATTTGTAACTCCCAAATATTACCCAATAATGTGTAGATTTGATATTACACATTTTGAATTGAATTTCTCAAAGTCATAAGAGATATGACTGTTAGAGATGTGATTTTAACTCTCATAATGTGTATGGAAATTACAAAATCAAGTAGGAATGAATTTGGAACATTTTCAAAATTTTGGAAAATTGGTAGCTGAAAAAACGTTGTGGGCCGCGCCCAGAGTGGCTGACAGCATTTTCCAAATTTCGGTTTTATCCTATTTTAAACGTTTCCAACATCCAAGTAACTCTCAAATATTTAATTCCATAAACATCCAATTAATCATTGGTAACAACCATGGGGGTTGGTGAAATGAAATTCAAATGGTGTCTCAAAACTCTATAAATAAGAGTCTAATGCTCACTTGTATGACACCCCATTTTCTATCTACAAAGCACTTGGTTGGAAAATACACCATAGAGACTTGATAATTCCAGAGAGCTATTTCCTTGAGAGATCCCTAGTGCTTAGAGAATAGGGGGAAATAAGCTTTTGGACAAAGGTCTTGAACCTTGTTCAAGTTGGTGATCCCCACTACTCTACACTTTGGTTGTGTGAGAGTTTGTATTCTTTTTATTGTTATTTTCATTATTTTGATCTTGTTGTTCTTATTTACTTATATTATTATTGTTTTGAGTTTGTGATCTTCCTCTTCTAAATTTTTCTATTTATTTGTATTTTGAGCAATAAAGTTGTAACACTTGTTTAAATATTACCTTGTCTATTGTATTTTTTGCATAGAGTTATATTTTTGTTTTACCATTTCCATTGAGCAATTTAATATATTCTTTAACAGTTCAATTATATAATATGTTATTTTATAAATATTAATTTAAAATTAAATTAGCTACTCCAAATAAACGTGGATGCCACAAATGATTGACAACACGACAAGAAAGAGAGAAATTAGGTTGCCCTCTACCTCTAGAATGGGATGTGACATGAAAAATGTATAAGGAGGTAGGATCTTACACACCTTGTTTCAACAGGGAGGTGGGGTTACTGGTTCGACAGTTCGTGAATCCCCAATATCAAGAATGGGCAAAGGTACCAGAGGCCACCAAAAGAAGGATATTAGCGCGGCTAGAGGTAAATTATATTATATAATATAAATGTTTGTTCTCTTTAATTATATATCAAATTTACTAATAATTATTTGTTAATTAGTGTTATCCCCAAAAATTGGAGATCGATGACGTGGCAATAGAAGTGACAAGTGGCAGTGCATGGTCCGTAAACGACACATTAATAGTCAATAAATATAATGGCTCCTCAGAGTTGTGATAAAGTGATATGGCTTAGGAGTGACCCGGTAGACCAATGAAGAGTTTTGACTGGCCAGTCAAGTGTCATGACCGACCAGGCATGACCTTGTCCGACCAGTCATATGATTGTCTACCCAGGCATGACCTTGTCTGCCCAGTCATGACCATGTCCGACCAAGCATGACCATGTCCGACCAGGCATGACCTTGTCTGCCCAGTCATGACCATGTCCGACCAGTCATGACCTGTCTGCCTAGTTAAGTGCATGTCTGCCCAGTCAAGTGCATGTCTGCCCAGTTAAGTGTGTGTCTGCCCAGTGAAGGTTTGGCCGACCAGACTGAATGTGATATGGATCGACTAGATAGAGCAGGACTACGTCAAGATTCCATAAACGGCTTCAACAAGAATCGGTCTTGGCATACGCGGGAATCTCTCAATTTATCACACAAATTTAGTGCATTGTTATATTTTGAATATTATTGTAATTTTAATATAATGAGAATAATAAAATATCCAGATTATGGGGGATATCATCTGTACGATCCTGAGCCTATAAATACAAGGCTTATGGTATCATAAAAGCGACTTTTGGGCTTTTGAACTTCTAATCTGAATTTTCTAGAGAGAGAGTACTTGTATTTGAGAAAATTCTTGTATTCTGGTAATCTACACTGAAGAAACTCAGTTGACTCAGATTCATCTGATCTTGAGTGTAGATCTATAATAACAACTCTAAGTAGATTAGGCTATTACCATCACATTGGGGATGAACCACTATAAAATTGTCTGTGTCGTTTATTTTCTCTTGAAGGTTTTATCGTTTTTGACGTCCACACGTCGTTGGCCAAAAACGCGGTCAACAATTAGGATGATTTATTTGACATTGGTCGACAGAGATATCCAGCTGAGCGGCTTCCTAGAATATTGCATGGCATAGATAAATCATGTGCAAAGCTCTACACAAATTGGAAGTATGATATGGGTGAGCATCTTAAGAAACATGGGAGGGATAATCAATACACTGGATGTACGACAGAGCAGTGGCAAAAGTACATAGAGTACTCCTTATGCCAAAAGTCAAGGTATTTTCATTTGTTTATTATATATTTTTAATACTTTGACTATTTTATTCTAACATATGACTAACACTAAGTGTTTTGTAGAAACGCCCTGAGATAAATTCAACAAACACGAAATTTTTTTTTAAAAACCAAGTCATGGAGGTTTTTAATCAATAACATATTCGCGATATAAAAAATTATATTCATTAAATTTAAATTTGTATTTTTCTTCAAATTTCTTATTAATTTTTTTTTAAAATATTACTTTTTTCTATATGTATGTGACTGTGCAATCAGCTAACTAGTCAACTTGCACTGATTCCGGATGTTTGGATGGATAACCACAACAAACAGGGCAAATGGTGGGTGACAAGTAAAGCGAAAGAAATCTGGGTAAGTCGTTATTTTTTTTAATTTAAAATTCATAATTATATTTATCTTTGTTTTGTAGGAAAAATTGTGTTCCGTCCGTGACATGCAAGTGTCATAGTCTACTGAAACTTCATCACCCCAGTCGACTATGCCGGAAGAAGAAGACTTGTCTCTAATGCAAATGATCTTCAGAAAACAATGTGGCCACCAAACGAGATACAGTCGTATATTTGCGACAAGGGACAGTGTACATTCGCCAACGTATGCCTAAATTCCTCCATCTCAGCCTCTCCTGTAACGTCCCAAATTCCCTAATATGACTTAGTGCCTTGATTAGGGGGTCAGGAAGGTAATGATTGGTTTATGGTATTATTATGTGATAATATGCATGATTATGTGAGTTATATTATTATATGACTAATATTGCATGTTTAAGTGTATTAAATATGTGTGTGGGCTGTTTCTTATTAGAATGACATTTTTATAATTTTGACCCATTAGGGGTATATTGGAATATATGATGAGACCACATTATTATGTTGACATATTTAGATTATTCGGCACGAGACGATCCTAGCGCAAAGTAGCAGTTTGGTCATAACGGGGTCAAATACCAGGCTCGGGGCGAGCCTAGGGGTAATTTAATAATTTGATGCATTAATGGGAATTTTCGGGTAATGAGAATTTTATTTGTAGATAGTTGAGATTTATTTAAAGAAATGTTGAATTGTGGTGGTAAAATTCCAAAATAACCTTAAGGGCATTAAGTGGAAAATTAGGGGCTTAAGGGCAAAGTGGTCATTTTGATGTTAATTTACTGACTTAGTCACTTACCTTTGGCTAAAGGAAACCACAAAGCAGCAACAAAAACAAAGCTTCTTCCCTCTCTCCTCTCGGTTACTCTCTCTCTCTCTCCTCTCTTTGGATTTCTTTGAGGAAAAAGCTTGGATTTAAGGTTTTGAGCTAGGAAATTTTAGGAAGTTATCACAGCCATTAAGGTATGGTTTTAACCCTTGATTCTCTCTGATTTATTCTGAGTTTTTACTTTGTTCTTGGTGTTCTTGAGTTTTACAAACTCAAGACTTAGATTACGAGTTCCTATGGAGATTTTGGGTATTTTTTGTTGTTTTAATGTTGCTAAGATATTGGGTAAACTTTTTGGATGATTGAAATATTGATTTAAGGGGTTGGGGACCCGTTGGGGTCGGATTAGAAGCTTTGTGGTTCGGAGAAATTCTGGGGAAAACCTAGAATTTTTGTTATCTGTCATTGGGTTTTTGGGACGATGGCTCGAGGGACGATTCCACCACCCTGTTTGGTGGGATTGGAGGTCCTAAGAGCGCGGGATTGGTCTCGGGATTAGATTTTGGAAATTATACTCATTGAAACACCGTTTATGGTTGTGACTAGGTTACCGTTAGGGCTCAGAACAGGATCGTGCTCAAATGTCGTTTATAAATATAACTTGTGCTCAGACCAAAGGTAAGAAAACTGCACCTAGTATGTGATACATGTGATTATGGCTTGGCCCGAATTATTGAACATGAATATGAATAGGGCATGAACGCCTGAGAATGTGCATGATTATGATTATGCTTGTGATTGTTAATTAAGCATGTTGAATGCTTTGTATTTAGATATCTGATATATGATATATGCCTGTCTGCATTATCTTATTGAGAGAGGTTTGACTTATGAGTCAAGGATGGAAATAGTGCGTTGAGCACTGGTTGTTTTGGTTAGGCTAACCAGGAGCACATCATACGCTTGTCCGACCCAATGGTCATGGAAAATGTAGGATCTCATTTATATAAGTCTATATGCATGCTCCCTATTGCACAAAATAACATACAATAAAAACATAAATACATGCATAAAAGTGATTGATTAGTACTCAAAAATGCAAATTCATTGGTTTTAAAGTGTAAAATAAATGAAGTTTTAATTAATATTTTCATGAATTTATTGTAATATATTTTATAATTGAAAATATTAATTTTAAATTTAATTTGTGTTTAATTTTCAGGAAATAAATTGCATTTAGACATTAATAAAAAGGGAGAACAAAGAAATAGTTAAAATTGAAAAAGAAAATGAAGGAAATGACATTTTTGAAGAAATTTAGCCCAATCCAAAGCCCCCAAGCCCAAGCCCAAGTCCAGCCCCCTCCTTCCTCCCTCCCCAGCTGCCAGGAGGTGTGCCCTCCTCGCGCCACGAGTCCCAGCAGCAACCCAGGCCCAGCCAGCCACCGAGCCCTGCCACCTAATGCCTGCCACCTGACTCCTGCCAGCCAACCACACAAAATCAGCATCCCTGCTAGCCAACCACGCGACGCCACCTCAACCTCCCAACTGCCTTTTTGTCTCCCTCCCCAGCCAGCCGTGACACGTGGCGCACCCATATTGGGCATGAATTGGTCAATATTTCCGCTGCCCACAAGCACCCATCAACCCATATTTTGTGGGTATTAGGTCTTGCACATTTCCTGTTTGAGCTTTAAAGCTCATGTTTTTGTGGTATTTTAGAAAAAGAAAAAAATGACCATTCACCAAATTAGCTAGGTTAATATTAATAATAAGATTTTATTTGATTTAAAATCATATTTTATTATTAATATTTTAGATTTATTATGAAAACCCAATTTGTTGTTTAATTTCTTTTTAGTCATTTCCTCCCTCTATAAATAGGGACTCTTTCTTCCACATAGTATGTAATTTTTGGGAGTAAATAAACTATAGCAAAATTTCTACTCACTTTTTCTTCTTAAAATTTTGTGAGAATCGTGATCATAATGGCCTAATCTTCCTAGGAAGGTTAGGGATGATTCCATATGCTAGTGATGTTATTTTACTACTTTGAGTTACTATGTTTTTAATGTAATGTATTTGAGTTATTTATGTTCTTTCATCCCCATTTTCTATCTTGTTATCTTTATTTACTTGTGCTAATAGTATATAGGATTAGTCATGCTCTTTCTATGTGCTTCTAATTAGTAAAAGTAATATTGATACAAAATATTATGTCTAATATTCTATTGCATTATTGTCCTTGGGTATTTTGTCATTTTTAGATTTTTCATAAGATTAACATTGTGTTTTTAAAGTAAAGAACTTTATAACTCAAATGGACTTTTGTTAGAAAAGAATATGGATTTTAATGTTAGATTTTCCAAGTAAATGTTGGGATGTGAACTATTTACTTGTGCATTTTTGTAAATCAAGTGACCAAGTAACTAAACAAGCATATGGATGATTCTTGAAACATTTTTATTTCTCAAACTCATGATTTCCCTTACTTTTGTTTCACTTACCTCATTTTATCATTTCATCAAAAGACACTACCAAAATCTCAAATCTCTTTTCATTTTCATTTTTTATTTATTTCATGTTACTAACTTTTTGTGTTATTTTCTACTAATCTTTTGATTTTAGGTTACCTCCTTGTGGATCGACCGCCCGATCTATACTACAACCACTGCTTAGTGGTTGTCACAATTTGGGCGTTAAACAATGATTTTCATAAAGAGATTTGTAAATACAATAATAAAACCATTAAAGTACTTATGAGATGCGTAGCGGAACAATGACTACTCCATTTGGATTCCCAAACATTTTTTCCTTATTGAATGCTAGGTATTGCAAGGAATCCAAACCGCACACTTTGAAACAAGACTACAGTCTTCTAAGTCTTTCTCTAAAACAACCTAGTGTTTGTGTGGGCAAGTCTCAACGCATGAGAAGAGAATTCCTAGAGAGAAAACTAAGAGAGAGCGGGCGGTTAGGTATAGAATATTAGTAGTGAATTTTTACCTTGTCAAATCCATCTAACCTAATGCATTCTATAACACTAGTATATATATGCAATTAGCTAGGGCATAAAATAGGTTTTAGTTTCTCATTTTATTTTAATTATTTAATTATTATAATTAATTAAATACTTGTCAAAATTAACCAATTATAATTTTGACATTTATTTAATTCATTTTATTAATATTAATACCAATTTATCAATATTAACAAAATTATCTCAATTGGCTATAATACTCTCTTTTTGAGACTTTGCAATAAAAACCTCAAATTTTCTTCTATTTCTTTTCTCACAAAATATCAATAAATAATTTTAAATTATTTATTTTCATTGACCTAGTCAATATGATATTTTTATAATTAATAATTAAATTAATTATTCAAGACTACTAGGTTCATTTTGATAAGAGATGACATGGTGATCATGGATCCATGAACTCAAGCTCCAATAAGTTATCGTGAGTTTATTTATAACAAATAATCTCACTACCTTATTAATTCCTCGTGACTCTACTATAGACTCAGAATTGTACTCTTGAATTCATAGAACGTTTTACACCAAATTTAAATACGTATTCATTGTTATAACCATAACCGTCATTTAATCCTCTATGGATGATCTACTAATGAGCTGGGTGCAAATTATCGTTTTACCCCTCATTGGTATTTTATCCTTAACTCTCACTAAGTTCTTTGTACATGATATTTTCGTAAACTTAATTACCGAAATGCGTACTCTATCATTTAACACTTGAACCAAGCTATAAGGAAATCATCGTTTCACTTCTTAAATGGAAGCTATATATTTCATGCCTATGATATATACTCACACTCAATTATACTACAAAATCTCCAATATGTAAGTATAAGCTAGTCCGTAGGGTAAGCTGGTAACGAACAAATCAAAAGACTTGTATAATACAATTAGCAGAATATTAATCACTCAGAATTAATATAAATTGACTTATGGTCAACATTGTGATATGATTAGATAATAACAATACTTATCTTATCAATAATCAATATCGATCCAGTCTAATGTAACAAAATACATTCAATCTTAACTACTTGGTCAATGCCTTGGATAAGACATCACACCTTGAATGTGTAAGTAGATCATATCGTAGATTACGAGATCAATGAAAATCCAATGCGCTGACTTAATCTTAGGACTCGTTCTTTTGAACATATAATTACAATTATAATCCACTATGACTTAGTCACTATAATTGTAATTATTTATATGTTCAAGATTTTATAAATGTTTGTATTATTTCAATAATCATGTAATAAAACAAGTAAGAAACACGGTTGTCAAAATAAATGATTTCTACTTCTTTTATTGACAATATAAAATTGTGTTACATGTCCGACATAGTTTTATAAGAGCATAATACCCAACAAAATTTCACTTGCCCTTTTAAAACACATGGGACATGTTTCTCAAAACCATTCATTCTACATGCTTCACAATTATGCTCTTTGCTTATATATTTGTAAAGGGATATGAAAGATTTCCTTACAATGCTATCTTCATCACCTTCACTTCATGCTTTCACCACACATCTCCAATAATACGATACTTTCTCTCTATATGCTTTGCTCTTTTGTGGCTTCAAAGTTCGTTCAAATTCGCCATTGCCTCATTATTGTCACTAGAAAAAATGAGTGGTTTATCCATTTTTGGAATAACACCGAGATCCATATAGAACTTCCTCAGCCTGACTATTTTCTTAGCCGCCACAGACACAGCTATGTACTTAGCCTCCAAGGTGGAATATGAAATGGCAGATAGCCTAAAGCTTATCCAAATCACAGCTACTAAGATGGCAGACAACCTATTTCTTCTCCAAATCATAGCTCCACCCCCAAGAGTAAACACCTTTTTCAGAAGTAGACTTCCTGTCATCAACATTTGTCTAAAATTTGAATCTATGTAGCCTAACAAGTTCAAAGATCCACCCCGAATAGAATAACATACAGTCTCTAGTCCATCTAAGATATTGACCGCTATCTATTGTTCACTTCCAAGGTTTCACTAGCACTTGCTCACCACTCCCACTGCATAGCAGATCTCCAGTCACAACACACAACATAGAATGCATTAGACTTTTAATTGCAAATGCATAAGGAATTCATTTCATCTGTTCTTTCTCTTGAGGAGACTGTGGAGACTGCTGCTTAGAAAAATAAATTCCATGTCAAAACGCTAAACATCCTTTATTGGAATTTGTTACAGAGTAACGCCCAAGCACCTCACCTAAGTAGGTCACTTGAGTTAGTGCCAAATTCAGTTCTTTCTATCCCTGATGATTTGGATACCAAGAACACGACTTGCTACAATGAAATCTAGAATTTCATTTCCAGCCTATTCTTTATGTCTGATGATTTCTTCACATTGTTTCCAATGATTAAGATATCATCTACATAAAGAATTACGAACACCAAAATGTATTTTTCCTTAATTTGGTTAAACACAAGGGTCGTCTACATTTTGTTCAAAACCACAGGTCTTAATGTTTCCATTAAACCTTAAGTTCCAGGAGTGCGAAGCTTGTTTAAGTCCATAGATTGACTTACTTAACTTGCCGACTTTCGTGTCCTGCTAATTTAAATCCTTCTAATTGATCAATGTTAATGGTCTCATCAAGATAGCCATTAAAAATGCTTCTTTGATGTCCATTTGCCTTATCTCTTAATCAAGAGTTGTGCTATGGATAAGAGCATACTAAATGAATTTTAACATGGCTATCGGATAAAAAGTTCATCTAATTCAACTTTCTATCTCTGCCATGAGTCAAAACTTAAATGTCTTGACCTTTCATCAGTTCCTCTCTTATTCTTATAGACCCACTTGCACCCCATGGGCATAAAGTCCAATGGCGCATCTACAAGATCTCAGACAAATTTAGAGTACTTAGACTCAATTTCCTGGTACTTGGCTTCGAGCCAAAAATCACTTTTAGACCTACAAGGCCAACGTATCATTGTTACCTGTGTCCCCAACTAGCTTGTGGGTTTCACTATCTGTCTCATACGTACCGAGTTCTGAGAAACCCTCCCACTACGACGAGGCACCGTAACTTTTTGACTTGGATTAGTAGTTTCTAAATCTACCTTGTTTTCATCGACTTGCGTCAGTGAGGATGGAACAATAGTTTATCATTTTTCATCTAATACTATTTTGTTACAAGGCTTGAAATTCATTATGTAGTCATTATCCAGAAAAGTAGTGTTTGTACAGCCAAGCACTTTCTTGTTTACTGGACTATAAAACAGACCACCCTAAGTACATTTAGGATAGCCAACAAACAAGTAAACCTCAATTCGTTGTTCTAGCTTTTCTACCTTTTTCCTCAGGACATGAGTAAGACACCACCAAATTCCATAATGACGTAAACTAGGTTCACAACCATTCCATAATTCTAGTGGTGTCTTGGAGACAACTTTCAGATGACACAACATTTAAAAAATGTCTCATGCGGTCTAGGTAGTATGTCTCCATAAAATATCTAGGTAAGAAGCCGGTAGATTTGAATAGCTTATCATAGAACACATATTTTCATTAATGCGTGATTCACACCGCTCAGCAAAGGGCATTTTCTTTAGACAATTCTCCAAGTTCAATTAAATGACCTTGGTTTTGATTATCCAAATATCCTCCACCCCTATCAGATTGCAAGATCGTTAACGTTTTACCCAATTTGGTTTTAAAGCCATAACAAGGAATTCTTTGAACCTATGGTCAACGTGTGATATGATTAGATTAGATAATAACGACCCTTACTTATCTTATCAATAATCAATATAGGTTCAGTCCAATGTAACAAAATACATTCGATCTTATCTACTTGGTCAATGCCTTGGATAAGACATCACACCCCGAATGTGTAAGTAGATCATGTTGCGTCCCAAATTTGCTAATTAGGCGTAGGGCCTCGATTAGCGTGCATGGAGGGCAATAAGTGATTTATTATCTTAATATGTGAATATAATGAATATGTGATTAGAAATGCATGTTTAGGTGAATTAAATATGCATGTGGGCCATGTCTGGTTATTAGGGGCATGTTTGTAATTTTAGCCCGTTGAGGGCATAAATGCGATATTTGTGATTATTGTGATTGACACCACGTGTGAGTGGTGATATATTTGAGATGCACGATCCGAGACAGTCCTAAGGAGCAGTTTAGTTAGAAAGACACAACGGAGTCAAATACCCGGCTTGGGAGGAGCTTAGGGGTATTTTGGGAATATTATAATGTGTTCGGGAATTATTGAGTAGCGGGTAGTAATTTAGTAATGCTTGGGTTATGTTGGGATTAAACGGAGATTTATAGGAATACTCGGGGACTTAATGGGATTTTGTAAATGACTAAATTGCCCTTGGGGTTACTTAAGGGTTAAGGATAGGTTTAAGGGGCAAAAAGGGAATTTGGCTTTAAGGATAGCTAGAACTGGCAGATGTAAAATGCTTCATGTTTTCTTCACCTAGGCTTATGCTGGAATCATCTTTGGAGGTCTAAAGAAAAACTAGAAGCAAGAAAAGAAGAGGAGGAAGCGCTGATCTTCTTTAGGGTCAAGGAAGGATTCAAAGCTGGGGCT
Source organism: Humulus lupulus (assembly GCF_963169125.1). NCBI lineage: Eukaryota > Viridiplantae > Streptophyta > Magnoliopsida > Rosales > Cannabaceae > Humulus > Humulus lupulus. The sequence goes on from NC_084800.1 coordinate 77,745,141, forward strand.
TTGGGGACTAGAAGCTTGGAACTTAGAGGAGTAATTTAGGTATTTAATCAACCTCAAAGGTAAGATTTTAAACTTGATGAACAAGTTGAAATTCTGCTGGTTTATATTGCTAGAACTTAGGCATAAATGAATTGATTTCCATAATTGGCTTTGAATGTTTGATGGGTGTAAGAATTAGTTTATGAGCTTGTTGGGATGTTTAGGCTATATGGATATGAATTCTGGGCTCAATTCTGGGGTTGGCTGAAGTTTAGGGTGTAAAAAATGGGATTAAGCTCGGGGAAGAGCGTGAGAGAAAAGCTAGTTTTCTGGGTTTGCAGGTTGAGCAGCGTCTCGTGTGTACGTGAGGCCTGGGGAGGCCTCTGTTCTTGAGGCGCGCCGCGGTGCTTGGCTAAGCATGCCGCGGCCCGTGTCTCCTTCCAGGGAGGCGTTTTACCTCTGTTTTGAGGCATGTCGCGGCCTTAGTTCAAAATGTTGGTTGTTTTGTAGGTTTTTGGCTTGGGAACCCAATTGTTAAGGCTCAGGATGGATTTTATCATCTGGATTGATAGAACCCAAGGTTCCAGAAACTAGAATTGTAGCCCAAAATTATTTGATGGATGGACGTTGTTGATGCATTGTGATTAGGTTTTCAGCAAGGCTCGGTCTAGGGGACTGTGCTCGGGACATCGTTGCTTGGAAAGCTCGGGACAAAGGTAAGAAAACTGTTGTACCCGTAGAGCAGGGCGAGGCCCTATAGTTTGTGTTGCAGGGCACGACCTTATATGATTATGTTGCAGGGTGTAGCCCCATTGAATATGTTTTTACGTGTTTAAGTATTCGTTTAATTATGCTATGTGTGCATATATGTGAAAGAACGGCAAGGGTTGGGAATGGCGAAGGCCGAGTACGGCAAGGGGCCGGGAGCAGCGTTAAGCACGCGGAGTGCGAGTTTCCAAGGTAAGACCTTATAGGATACCTGGGATATCCTCATGGTGTTGACCGCGAACCCAGGGTCTAGTAAAGCACCTAGGACGACATGGCCGTATGTATTTAGCCTGTTGACGGCTTGATTATATGTTGAATGATAGATATGCATATGTTATTTGCTTGTGTAGGTTTTCTTGCTGGGCTTCGGCTCACGAGTGCTCTATGGTGTAGGTAAGGGCAAGGGGAAAGTCGACCAACTATGAGTACGGAGAGCGTGATATGGCGCGTACATGTTTGGCCTGCCTGGCTGCCACGGCCAGGGGTATTTTTGGGAGATGTTTGTGTTAAACCTAAATTTTTTCGTTTAGCCGACTTTAGTTATATTTTTGAGTTGTAAATATTTCTAAATAGTATTTTGGGATACCAAATGTTAAACACTTTATAATATTCAATGAATGGAATTATTTTCAAAGTATGTGACTTCTGTTATGGTTTAGCTACACTTTTGTCTCAATTAGCGAGTTAACTGCGTGTTTTAAACTCACTTAGTAACGGCTCTAAGGAAATAGGGCGTTACAGATCATATCATAGATTACCAGATCAGTGAAAATCCAATGTACTGACTTAATCTTATGACTCGTTTTTTTGAACATATAATTACAATTATAATCCACTGTGACCTAGTCACTATAATTGTAATTATTTATATGTTCGGGATTTCATAAATGTTTGTATTATTCCAATAATCATGTAATAAGCAAGCAACACGGTTGTCAAACTAAATGATTTCTACTTCTTTTATTGACAATATAAAATTGCGTTACATGTCTGACATGGTTTTATAAGAGCATAAAACCCAACAGAATATTAATCGGAGTAGGACTTCTACTATTTCCAACGACAACAAAAAATTTGCGCTGTATACAGCGCCAGGTACGCTGGGCCAGCTCCAAGGCTGGTCATATAGAGGATAGGGCAATGGCCTCGAGGTGACTTATTAGTCCCATATCCTAGGGTTGGGCCTAGCATTGACTTATTAGTCAAGGACGACCTTAGCACGTTGAGTGCTAGTCGTAATGCATTGACTTATTATTCAAGGACGACCTTCGCACGGTGAGTGCTAGTCGTAAAGCATTGACTTATTATTCAAGGACGACCTTAGCATGCTGAGTACTGGTCGAAAAGTATTGACTTATGAGTCAAGGACGGCAATAGCGCGTTGAGTGCTAGTCGGTATGGTTATACCTATTTAAGAGCATGATATACGCTTGACCGACCTATTGGTCGTGAGAAAACTAGAGCGCCAGGTACGTTGGGCCAGCTCCAAGGCTGGTTATATAAAGGATAGGGCAATGAGCCCCAAGGTGACTCATTAGTTCTATATCCTAGGGTGTCGAGCCCCAGTATGAATTATTAATCATGTATTAGGGCGCTTAGCCCCAGTATGATTCCATAATCACGTATTTTGGGCATTTGACCCTGATATGATTCATTGATCGTTTATCTTGGGCTATTGGCCCTTATGACATTGTAGCCATTTATATGAGTGGTATGCATGCATGAGTAAGGTTATTAATGGTAGGCATGATTATTATGATTTAGTAATATGTTATTAATTGCTTATAAGCATGTTTAAGTTTTCTTGCTAAGCCTTGGCTCACGGGTGCTTTATGGTGCAAGTAAGGGGAAAACAAAGCTGGACTATCCTTTAGTTGGAGAGCTTAAGTGACAATGTGTACATATGCGGACCACCACGGCCGAGGTGCTTTAAAGAGGAACTAGGGTCAAACCCTATTTTGTCGCTTAGGTAGGCAAGTTGTAACTTTTTCCTTGTAATTAACCTTTTTAAATGTATTTTGGGATCCCATGTATAAAGTAAACGTTTTAGTAAAACGATGGTACCTTTGACCAAAAATTTTAACCCTAAATTGCTAATCACGTTTAGCTACACAGTTATGGCCAAATGACTCATTTAGCAAGTTTAGCACTATTTAAAATACACAGTGTAACGAACCCTGAGTAGTAGGGTGTTACACTTCCCTATACCAGAGATGACGAGATTAAAGCTATGAAGGAGACACTTCGAGAATTAAAAGAGCACATCCGGACTCATTGCATCAGCTCGAGAGATCCACCCCCACCGCCTTATGATCCTGATGTCAGAGGAACGAGCCAGTAGGTCCACTTATTACTTGTATGTTTTGTTTTCACAAATTATGCTATTTTAATTTTCATAACAATGTATGAATTTAAACCTAAAAACTTACATGTATATAGCTTTAAGCATTTAAAGAAATGTTTTAGTATAATTTTTGTTATAATATTATTATTAATGTGGATATAAAACAAATGTTAATTATACATGAATAAAAAAATTATGTTATATTAATATGGATATTATATCCACATATATTTTAGAAAAAAATTGTCGATAAAGGCTTTACAAACAACACCATGGTCGACATAGAACGGCTAGTCAAAGGATTCGACATAGTGTCTGTCGACAACCTAAGAGGCTTCTATTGAACACATATGTTGTCTGTAGAGCCTATACTGACTACGAAAATGTTGTTTTCGGTAGATGGTAGCGTCTACCGACAGGGCTATGCCGTCAACGTAATGTCGACAACGCGCTGTCAGAAAATGGTACTATCGACAACATCATGGCTTCTACCGACCAAATATGTTATCAGTAGAACCTCCTTTTTTGTAGTGATTACAGGGTGTCCAAGTTGATGGACCCACCCTGACCATGCAAGCATATATAATATAGATTTATAATAAATCAAATTATGATGTCACCACTTAAATAAATACTATATTAGGGAAATTTTTGGCATAAATACTTATACAATTTGTTTTGTTGCACTAAAATTCTTATGTAAATATTTTGGCGACAAAAGTACCTGCTGTTATAATTTTGTTGTGGACGTGGGTTCCTAAGCCGTTAATTGTGTTAAAGGGTACACGAAGTGACACCCGATTAGATTAGATTAATTTTAATTTATTAAATATTTTTAAAATGATTTAAAAATTATCTTCTCTCATGAACCTAGAAACTTGAAAAATTTAGAACAACATGAAAAAATTCAAACCTGCCGACTTGCAAAAACAAACCCAATATACCCAACAAACTCACAAATTTTGAGTCCAATGCAGCGATTTGGGAAAGACAACAAGAAAAGTGTCAGGTCTAGGTCTGAATGATCGATGGAGTTGCAAGGAAGTCAAAAGTTGTACATCAGAAAAAATTTCACAAAAACAAAAAAAGAAAATCAATAACTTTCTCAATATTTGAGCTTGTCCAAGTTGAAAAAACCTGCAAAAAGAAGACCACAAACCTAGGTCCAGCCTTGACGCACGACCTTTTTCTCTGGCCCCGCCGATCATTACTATCATTACTATTAGAGATAATTATATTACCTCAATGGAAAATAGTAAGACTCTTACAACTCTAAGCAAAATAATACAAAGACAAGATGATTGATTAAATAAGATTACAACCCAATAACAAAAAATACAAGTAAATGTAGAAATAAGTAGATGAGGAAAATACTAGAAAATACAACTCTAAACAAAATATACAAATAATACTAGAAGTAATTAAAGAAAGATGTAGTGGAGATTGCAACTCTAAAAGCAAAAGATACAAGCAAATATGTAAATAGAAAATAAAGAGAAGATGATAAAAAACAATAGTAGAAAAAAAGAAGAACAAGAACAATAAACAAACACTCTCACTCACACAACCAAAGTGAAGAACATTGAGGATCACCAACTCGAACAAGGTTTACGACCTTTGTCCAAAAGCTTATTTCCCCATATCTCAAGCACTAAGGGATTCTCACAATATGGAAATATCTCTTTGGAATAGACAAACGTCTAGGTAATTTTATAGCCAAGTGCTTTAGTGGATCGAACATAGTATGTCTTGTAAGTGAGCAATAGGCTCCTATTTATAGAGTTTTGAGGCACCCTTTGAATTTCAAATTCCATCAACCCCCATGGCTGGTACCAATGTTTAATTGGAAGTTTATAAAATTAAAAAGGAGTTTTAGGAGTTACATGAGTTGTTAGAATCGTTCAAAATGGAAAATGGAAATTGGGTTTGGATGTCGTTCTCTCTGGCCTTGGCCAGAGCTATTCCTGGCCGCGGCCGTGAGTCTCTGTTCTCCAGGCTGCGACCAGGAACACTTATGGCCGCGGCCATATCCCAATTTCAGCACATTATTTTTATGCAATTTTCCATACGAATCTATACTCTTTCCACATGACTTTGTAACCTCCAAATACATTATGGGGATTAAAATCATGTCTCCAACAACCATGTCTCTTATGACTTTAACAAATTCAAATTAATATGTGTAACATCAAATCTACACATTATTGGGTAATATTTGAGGATTACAAAATTGTAACTGAATTTGTAACTCCAAATATGTTACATATTTGAATATTCACATATATTCAAATGTTGTAACTCTCTTTTATATGTTACAATATGTGACACTCATTGTCACATTATTTAATCTACATATAATATAATAAAATAATATAACATTCCCCCACTAGATTACATAGTTCACTATTGTAACAGTTATTTAATCAATTAACATTATATTTAAAATATAGCATTTCCCACAATTGATTAAATAATAACTCTCTCGAATAGAAGTCATTTCATTGATGCATAGAGTAAAGTGTTTTTCAACTTGAACTTTACTATAGTGTAATTATCACAAGTTTTGTTGAAAATTTGGTTGCACTAGGCATTGAACCAACTTTCCACAATAACAAACCGGTGATAAGAAACACACATTTGCTATGTTCACTTGAGACCTCTTTGTCTCTCTTTGCACCGTTAATGGCCGTGTACACTTTCCATTCATGGACGTCCATGAGAATACTCCCAATTCTCATGAGAGGTGGCACCACCCCTAGGTCCATATAGGTAGAACTCTTACACTATTTTGTTACCATAAAATACTTGTTTTCTAAAGAGTGAGTTCTATTAAAAACCCTATCGGTTTTAACCCTCAAATTGGTAACTAACTAGTACACATATCTGAGATGAGACTATTTTGAGTACAACTAATATTCACTTGATTGATTTGTTATTACCTATTGAACCTAATACTAGTTAAATAACTAGTATTAAGATAGGTTACCATCAATCGTGAATCTCTCTAGGGAGTTTAAGTCTCATCCCTCGAGATGAGGTAGCCACTAAATCTCTCGTTAGTGGCTTAGTAAAAGGATCTGCCAAGTTTTCACTTGTTCTCACATAGGATATTGAGATGACTCCTCTTTGAATCAATCTTCTTACATATCCATGTCTTAGACTAATGTGTCTAGATTTCCCATTATACACTTCGCCGTATGCTCTAGCCAATGTTGCTTGACTATCACAATGTATCAATATAATGGATATATTCTCTTTGATTAAGGGTATATCCATCAAAATATCCCTTAACCATTCGACATCTTTGCCGATAGCAGCTAGAACAATGAACTATACTTCCATAGTAGAGTGAGATATACATGTTTGTTTCTTAGAACCCCAAGAAATTGCAACCCCACCAAGTGTAAATACCCAACCAGTGGTGGACAAGTTGTCCCCTAGTTTGGATATCCCTTAACCATTCGTCCTCTTTGGCGATAGCAGCTAGAACAATGAACTCTACTACCATAGTAGAGTGAGATATACATGTTTGTTTCTTAGAATCCCAAGAAATTGCAACCCCACCAAGTGTAAATACCCAACCAGTGGTGGACAAGTTGTCCCCTAGTTTGGATATCCAACTTGCATCCATATACCCTTCTATGATTGAAAGAAATTTGGAGTAGTGAAGGCTTAGTCCTTTGGTTTTCTTAAGATAACCTATGACTCTCCCAATAGCCTTCCAGTGATCCACACTTGGATTACTTGTAAACCTATTAAGTTTACTTACCGCAAAAGCTATATAAGGTCTAGTACATTGAGCGGCGTACATAAGACTGCCTATAGCACTTGTGTACTCCAATTGAGCCACCGCTCTTCACTCATTCTACTCTAGTTTTACATTATGGTCGAATGGAGTATTGACATCTTTGACCTTGAGATGGTTAAATTTTTTCATTACTTTCTCAATATAGTGTGCTTGCCCCAAAGCAAAAACCCCACTATTTCTCTTCACTTTGATACCAAGTATGGTATCAACTTCTCCAAGATCCTTCATCTTGAAGGTTGATGATAGAAACCTCTTCATTTCTACTATCCATTTCATGTTATCACTTAAGATAAGCATGTCATACACACATAGGCAAACAATGATCATATATCCCTTACAAGTTTTGGAATACAAACACTTGTCTCCATTGTTATGCCTAAACCCATTACACATAATGACTTGATCGAATTTCTCATGCCATTGCTTTGGAGCTTGTTTCAATCCTTATAAGGATTTTACCAGTCTACACACCTTATGTTCATACTTTGGTAGGACAAACCCTTTGAGTTGTTCCATAAAGACCTCCTCATTGAGGTCACCATTAAGGAATGCCATCTTGACTTCCATTTGATGAACATACAAGTTGTGTATAGAAGTCAAAGCCAACAAAATTCTTATAAAAGTTGTTCTTGCAACAAGCGCATAGGTATCGAAATAATCAATACCCTCATTTTTCCTAAAACCTTTAGCTACTAATCTAGCTTTAAAGGGTTGGATAGTGCCATCAGTGTGGTATTTCTCCTAAATATCCACTTACACCCAATTTGCTTAGACCCCGGTGAGAGGTCTACCAATTCCCAAGTATTTTCGGAAAGAATGGAATCCATCTCATCATTGATGGTTTCTTTCCAAAATGCACTATCTCTAGATTGCATGGATTCTCTATGAGTCTTAGGATCATCCTCAACGAGAAGTACGATTGGAGTTTTCCTAATGACTTCTTCTCTATTTCTTTCTATTTGTTGAGAATTTATCTCACCCAATCCTAGACTTTTCTCTTTTCTAACCCTTTGAATTCTTCTAAGTTCAATGGGTTGCTCTACATTCTTTTGAGAATTCTCCTCTTGAAAATTATTTTTGGAAGTAGATCCTTGATAATTGTTCTCATATAAGAAATTATTATTTAGAGACGTTTAAGCTTGAGAATTGTTGTTACATATCATATTCTCAAAGAATTCAACTTCTCTAGATTCTATCACAACATTAGACTCTAGGTCTAATCCTATAAGCTTTACTATTGTTGGCATAACCAACAAAATCACACTTTATGGTTCTTGAACCTAACTTTGTTCTATTAGATTAATTTTTCTTGCAATATGCAAGACATCCCCACACTTTGAAGTACCCTATATTGGGTTTTCTTCCTTTCCATAACTCATATGAAGATATAAATACCATGTGAAATTTTCTCAAGCAAATAATCACTAATTTTTACTTTTAGTTGTCTAAATAATATTAAAATCACTTAAACATCTTGTATATTTTCTAAGAGTCTCTTTGAGATTCTTTTGAAAACACCACTTTGACATCCATTGATTTTCTCATCAAAATCAATTTGAAGATGTAATAATTTTTTAACCACTTAAATCAAGGAAAGTAAACCCTCAATAATTTATTTAAACACTTTCATTTCTAAGGTTTTGATTTAAAGTTATCTCCTCATTGAGATTAATTTAAACATATCACAATCTTTAACCAAAATGAATAAAATTATCTTCAATCTTATTTACCATTGGTGTAAAGATTCAAAATTGATTTTCCAATTTTGTAATGTCTCCTTCGTGAGACATTGAATATTTAAGAATTATTGTCACTGAACAATTCTTATATATTTTCATTTTTTACCACACTTTAGACTCCAAGCCTATAGGTCAGTATGTCATCTCATAATTTTGGATCCACTTTGATAATTTTTTCTTGCAATACCAAGGCACGCTTATCAAAAGATATAACTCCCTTAGGTTCATCTTTTCTTATCTCATAAGTTGAGATGCTCAACACTTAAATGAGAAATTTTAATTTCTCAAATAATTTCTTTTATTTAACAAATAAATGGTAACTAATCTCATTTCAACAATAATATAGGATAAAACCTATTTATATAATTATCAAATTAATAATAATTTTATATGGCACACCATAAAATAATGATAATTCACATGTATATATTAGGGTAGGTAACCATTTGGTACCCTGTGTTTACAAATAATGCTCATTTGGTACCTTGCATTTTAAAATCGTACATATTTGGTACCCTGCATTTTAAAATCATACATATTTAGTACCCTGTATTTTAAAATTGTACATATTTGGTACCCTAAACTCAAATTTAATTAATAAACTTTTACCAATTTAATCAAATTACTATCAATCATGCGAGCTACATATTATATATAACTGCTGCATTTTGATCATATTGAAAAAAAATTATCAATTAGGATACCAAATATCTATGTTTTCAAAATACGGGGTACCATATGAGCATTATTGAAAACAAATGGTACCAAATGAGTAAACTCCCTATACATTAACATAATTATATCTCAATGTAATTTCACATAATTTGTCAACATATATATATATATCATATTAACATGTCTTTTGGATCACATAAATTATTGTAAGTATATCACAAATATCATACAATAATTCACATATTGATATATTCTATTGATTCACAAAATCAATATATAGGCATGTCAATTTCAAACTACCAATTTATCATGCTTATAAATTCTCAAAACATAATTTTCATGTCAATATATGTACTACTATCTCACATATAGCATATTTATAATCTCTTGATTATGAAAATCACGTCAAAAGTTCACTTTTAAGTATTAACATTAACGTTCACAAAAAGATGTGTCAACAAAGTCACAATGTATCTCATATTGTGTTAACATGTTAACAACTACACACTTATTCATATATTAACATATAAAAGAATGCTAATACAACCTCATCACTATTTTATAAAATAGTGTATACCTTTTACACTTATCTTATCTTACCACCTTTTAAAGTTGAATCCAACAAAGCTATCCAACCTCACTAGGTCTTTGTTCTTGATCTTGATGGTCTCTCCTTCCATTGAAACAAACAAAGGGTAAAGGTTTTGAATATTAGAGATAATTATATTGCCTCAATGAAAAATAGTAAGACTCTTACAACTCTAAGCAAAATAATACAAGGACAAGATGATTTATTAAATAAGATTACAACTCAATAACAAAAAATACAAGTAAATGTAGAAATAAGTAAATGAACAAAAGATACAAATAATACTAGAAGTAGTAGAAGAAAGATGTAGAGAAGATTTCTACTCTAAAAGCAAAAGATACAAGCAATAATGTAAATAGAAAATAAAGAGAAGATGATAAAAAGCAATAGTAGAAAAAAGAAGAACAAGAACAATAAACAAACATTGTCACTCACACAACCAAAGTGAAGAGCATTAGAGATCACCAACTTGAACAAGGTTTATAACCTTTGTCCAAAAGTTCATTCCCCCTGTCTCAATCACTAAGGGATTCTCATAATATGGAAATAGCTATCTAGAATAAACAAGCCTTTAGATGATTTTATTGCCAAGTCCTCTAGTGGATAGAAAATAGTGTGTCTTGCAAGTAAGCAATAGACTCCTATTTATAGAGTTTTGAGACACCCTTTGAATTTCAAATTCCACCAACCCCCATGGCTATTACTAATGTTTAATTGAATGTTTATGGAATTAAAAATGAGTTTTGGGAGTTACATGAGGTGTTAGAACGGTTCAAAATGAAAAATGGAAATTGGGTTTGGCTGCGACTAGGAACACTTGTGGCCGCGGCCAGAGCTATTTTTGGGCGCGGCCGTGAGTCTCTGTTCTCCAAGCCGCGACTAGGAACACTTGTGGCCACGACCACAGGCCAATTTCAGCACATTATTTTTATGCAATTTTCCAAACAACTCACATTATGGGGCTTAAAATCATTTCTCCAACTGCCATATCTCTTATGACTTTTACAAATTCAAATCAAAATGTGTAACATCAAATCTACACATTATTGGGTAATATTTGGGGGTTACAAACTTGTAACTGAATATTCACATATATCTAATATATTGGAACTTTCTTTTATATGTTACAATATGTGACACTCATTATCACATTATTTAATCGACATAGCATATTATAAAATAATATAACAATTGCACGATTGTTGGTGTAACGCCCCAACTCCAGGGACCGCTACAGTGCACATTGCAAACAGTGCTAAACTCGTTAATCGAGTCATTTGGCCATAAACGTGTGACTAAGCATGATTAGCGGTTTAGGGGTTAAAAACTTTGGTTAAGATATAACGTTTCACTAGAACATTTACTATATACATTGGGATCCCAAAAATATAATTTCAGAGTTTATTACAAGAAAGTGTTTACAACAGGCCGTTCTAAGCGGCAAAACAGGGTTCAACCCTAGTTCCACTTTCAAACCTCGCCCAAGTATTGGTCGAGCAGCTGCATATGTACACATCATCACCTAAGCTCTCCAACTCAAGGATGGCCCAGCTTCCTTTTGCCGTTACCTGCACCACAAAGCACCCGTGAGCCGAAGCCCAGCAAGAAAACTCATATGCTCACAAACAGTCATATCATGGTATCAAATCATATCTGGCATGCCTAGCACTCATAGCTCTATTCAGCATGCAAATGAGTTCAAATGATGCTAGGGTATCCAGGATAAGAAATCCTGGCCTTCTGATTGGAGGACTAACAAGTCAATCCTAATCAGATGAGTGTCGTAACACTTGAGGTTCTGGTAAACCATATTGAGTGACCAACAAGCAAGTCACTAATTCAAGTGGAAGGGTGGCTGTTGGGTAAGCCTCTAACCTTCAACAGGTTCTGGTAAACCATGCTGAGTGACCAACAAGCAAGTCACTGGGGCCTCAGTGCCCAAGCCATGCATATGATGATCAAAATGATCATGCAGAGCTCATGGCTCTGAGCAGATGAGTGAATATCACTTGAGGTTCTGGTAAACCATACTGAGTGACTGACAACCAGGTCACTAGGGGCCCAGTGCCCATTTCCTGCAATGGCTCTACATGACTAGCCTCTGGCTAGATAAATGCTTGTTTATATTCATCGAACTTGAGGTCAGTCTTGCATTAATGTTCTTTGAGTCATTCAATGCAGAGGGTTGATTAGGTCCAATCGACATAGCTTGCACTACACACTAGGGTTGTCATGACTAGTGAGTTAGTACAATGTGACTAGTGCCCAGTACCACTGCCGAACCTGACTAGTGAGTCACGGCTTCACAATTGATACTAACACCTTTGCCAATTCTGACTAATGAGTCAGCCTTGTGTGACCAGTGCCCAGTACCACTACCGAACCTGACTAATGAGTCACGGCTTCACAGTTGATACTAGCACCTTTGCCAAATCTGACTAATTAGTCAGTACCATGCACAGGTAAGCAATGCTATCAATGTGTATCATATGCCAATTATCCAAGAGTAGGCCATTCAGCATGCTTACTAAACAGTTGCTAGCATAATTAGGATCATGCACAAACTGAGAGATTCAAGCTCTGGCCAATCTCATATTCATCATTCATGGCATGCCCTAATCACATGTTTCTCGTGCATCACATGCATCACATATAACCAACCGGCATGCTTTAATAATAACCATATGCAAATGGGCAAGATTGCAAAGCATTCATTATGCAATCAATGTTTACATTTAAACATCCAACATGCATCAATCATAACCATGCATGTCACATATGGGGTGCAGTTTTCTTACCTTGGGTTCGAGCGAGAATTAATAAAAGAAACGACCTTTGAGAACGATCAGCTTTTAGTCCTTTAGTGGTCAACTAGTCATAACCAAACATATAGGATACCATTAATAAAAAGGGAAATTGGTGAAAATAACCTCTTTTTTTAAGTGATTTTGCACTCTGGCCTACGTTTGATAATTTTTTGCAAAATGGCCTCTGTCTAAAATTCGACCAGTTGTCAAAAAATTTCGACCAATTGTCTAAATTTTTCGACCAGCTGTCAAAATTTTCGACTACCTGTCTAAATTTTTCGACCACCTGTCTAAATTTTCGACTACCTGTCTAAATTATGAGAGGTCATTTTGCAAAGAATTATTAAAACTAGGCTAGAGTGCAAAATGACTTAAAAAAATAGGCCATTTTGCCAAGAAGCCCTAATAAAAATGACCAACATAGGTTCCCAAACCAATATCTAGCCTCCGGGACATCAATCCCCACTTAACCGGGTACTAGGATCAACCCCGAGGCCTTAAGCTAGCATCCCCAAGCCAAAAACCTATTTTTGGCCAAATCTGCCTTGATGGGCCGTGGCTCATCCCCCTGACAGAGGCATAATTGCCTCAGAAACCACTTTAGGCCGCGGCACACAAAAGCCAGGCCGCGACTCATTACCCCGATCAGCCCAAAAACCAGCAACGCACCAGCAAACTCCCCTGCGTTTTTCCTCTCAAACTAGCCCTTCAAATCAACTCAAAACCTCTTCCAAACACTCATTTAAACCTCCAAACACTCATTTAAACCTCCAAACATCACCCATAACTCACCCACATCAAAACCCAAGTTAAACATCAATTAAACTCCCATTAATTCCCAACTAACACATCAAAATCACAAGCTGAAACTTAAAAGAAAACAGAGTATAATCAGACTTTCATGGCCGAGTTTCCTTACCTCAAGCTCGGTTTTCAATCCCCTTCAATGGCTGAATCAAGTCCCTAAGCCCAAACCTTGATTTCCTAGCTTGTTCCTTCAAATTGGCTCTCAAAATTCCAAAGGAAGAAAGAAGGGAAATGGTGTACGGCAAAGAGAGAAGGATGAGGATGTTGATGTTCTGTTTTGGTTTCGTTTTTCTACAGCCTTCTAATTGATACATATCCCTTGCCAAATGACCTAAATGCCCCTAGGTCACTTAAAAGCTTCTAAACACTTCCAAGGGTAAAATTGTCATTTCCAACCTATACCGTTAATTATAATTAACGCTCTCCAATTCCTGCTATTCTCAATATTCTCAAATACCAATAAATCATACCCCATTACCTTTTAATTCCCGGTAATGTTCTAATCATCAAAGTGACCCCGAGACTCACCCCGAGCCCCGAACTTAGACCCGTTATGACTAGACCGAACACTTACATTCCCATGATCGTCTCATGTCGAATGGCTCGAACCAAACCACATATGATGTGGTAAAATTATAATTCACCCATATGCATAAAATTACACAATCATGCCCCCCAACGACCAAATTACCAAAATGCCCTTGCATTTAAAATATGAGTTCATATGCATGCATTCACCATCATATAATAATATAATTCACATAAACATGCATATAATCATTAAATATCATAATAAATCAATTATGGCTCTCCCAGCCTCCTAATCAAGGTCCTAAACCTTATTAGGAAATTTTGGGCATTACAGTTGGAGCTGAGCACCTTGTGTCCCTATTATGTTCCCTCAACCACTACCAAACCCAGAAAGCAAAAACAATTCTTCTCGGATCTAGAGGGATGAACCCATCAAGAGAGATGAGAAAGAAAAAGAATCTGAATAAAAAAAATACTTTTATGTGTTTGTGCTTCTGGGTATGCAGGGGCGATGGGGAGAAGGGAGGGCTTGGTATTCAAGAAGAAGAAGAAAGGGAAGGCTGAGATTCAAAATGAACGAGAAGAATGAAGGAGAGAAAGAAAAAGTTTATAAAGTTATTATTTTTTAATTGATTTATATATTTTTTTTTTTTGAATTTTTTTTATTATTTTAAATTAAATTGATATTTTAAAAACATTTTAAATATTTAGTATATTAAAATTATTTTGACTTAATCAGGTACCGCCACATGCATCCCCTTAATACAATCAACGACTCAAGGACCAACGTCCGCACTAAAATTATAATAACACATACTTTTAACGCCAAAAAAATTTAAATAGACATTTAAGTGTAACGAAACAAACTACATAAATCACAAATTTCCCTACTATATTATAGAACAAAATGGCCATTTCGGTAACAAAATATATATATTTTGCAATACTTTCACTTGTACCCTACTTTGACTCCACTAACAACAACAAAGCACTAAATATATTGTGGAATCAACCTTATAAAGTTATATTAGTAGTTATATATATATATATATTTATATGAAAGGACGAAGACAAAGATCAAACTTAACGTGGATGAGTGTGCACATTGGTACTTTCTTTATTTATTTATTTTTTGGTACACAAATTTGACAATTAAAAAAATCACACATGGATTTATTCGAAAGTTTCTCGTAAAGAAGATGAATTAAGCTTTGCGATTACATTATTCATGACAGTTATGTGTGTCCAATTACTAGCTTTTGTTTCGATCAAAACTGAAATATTTATATATATATATATATAATATTTATATATGATCCTCTCCAATGAGGGAAGGCTTTGCCACTGCATATAAGCTATATATGGTCTGTAAAGTTATGAAGAAGAAGCATGTATAGTAATACTAATAGTAGTTGTACTCGGTGCCCACATTCAAACTTTTATTCATATAGGGCTATGTGGATGAGTTGGGTGAATATTTGACCCGAAAAATTTGCAAACTCGCCTGATTCGCAATCTGAAAACTCGATTTTTTCAAAATTCATCGAATTCGGGTGAAATTCGGTCCAAACCCGACATGGTTCGGGTCGGGTTTGAGTTTTGAAATTAAGTACACACGGGCGAACATAATTAAAACAAAATAAATTTTGAAAAAATTAATATTTTTTTTAAAAAAAAAATTACTAAGGCTCAATGTGTAAAAAAATCAATATTACCAAACTAACAACAAAGTTAAAAAAAATAACATGTGAAAAGTAAAAAATAAATAAAAAAGTGTAAAAAAAATGATATTTTTGAATTTTTTTTACCAAGGCCCATTTTTGGACCAATCCCACCTCAAATTCGACCAAACCCGAAATCATCCCGAAAACCTGAAAATTTTGGACCGGATTCGGTACCACTTTCCTCCACCAGAAACTCGCAAAACATGAACCCGATGCACCCGACCCGTGTGCACCCCTAGTTTTTTTAGTTCAATTCTTCTTTTTTATTGAATGTTGCTATTTGGCACCTTAAGGTGTCTAACACCACATGAGGTGGCACCTTATGGTTTGTTAGTGATATTCCATAATACTTATTAAATTCCAACATGTGGGACTTGATATTGAATTGCACTACTAACGGTATGACACATCCTTATAATGTTGGGCACTAATAGTGTCCCTTAGCAATTCTCATTTTTATTGGAATATGTTGGACCTTTTAGGTTGCAAGTGGGGGCCACTGGATTTTTGGGAGAAATATATATGTAATTTATTGTGATTTTGTCCATTCATTAACAAAATTTATCAACATTACGAATGAAAGAGAAGACTTTACAAATAGGTAAAGCGATGTATCCATCCAACTAGGCTCATTAATTAATCTAAATGTGGCTTAATCAATGCTACCCACATAAGATATGCTTTTAAAAAAAATTAGACTATAAGATTTTCAACTTTAGGAAAGAGTACAACTAGTTTGCTTTGATGACTACAGATTGCTTAAATCTAGAACTAGTGAAAGAGAGCCTTGGAAAACTAGTTTGAATACATAATCTAATAATAAGGGGTTTATATCGGTAGAGTTACCTAATCTTTTTTAAAAGTATCACTTAGGTCTCCAAATTTTATTTTGTATCACGTAGGTCTCCAAACTTAATAAATATGTATCACATAAGTAATTTATGTTGGAAAATAATTTACAGAATGCACAGCAGAAAGCGATTTATGACCCAATTAATCACAAAAAATCTAACCCGTTCAATAAATCACTCTCCTCTAGGTCATAAATCGTTTTCTGATGTACATTCTAAAAAAAAAATTCCAACAAAAATGACCTATATGATACACATTTAGTAAGTTTGGGAACCTAAGTGATACAAAATAAAGTTTATGAGCCTAAGTGATACTTTTCAGAAAGATTATGAACCTCTACTAATATAAACCCAACAATAAGAGCCCAATTTAGTCCTACCAACTGAACATGAGCTTACGTTTGATAGATTGAGAAATTACTTGTAAGTTAAACATAAGCGATGAGTCTAAAAAACTATAAAATTATTATTTTTACTATTGGTATAAATTTATAGGATTTTTCTTTGGTAGGGGCTAAAAATGAGGCGTACTGGTGCGCTTCTTTTGTGTTTCCCTACTGTGAATAGTTTTCGGCACAATTGTTTTTTTATATAACCGTATCTATTCTAATTATTTAAAACATCCTGCAAATATTTTGGAAATTCCGAATAATTTCCAGGGCCGAAATCAATGTTCAAATATGTCGTTGCACGCATGAATAATTTTTTTTATTCATGTGGAAAACAATATGTTTGAACCTAGTTTCGATACTGTAAATTATTTGAAATTTTCTGAAAAATTTGCAGGATGTTTTAAATAATTACAATACACACAGTCATAAAAAATATCGACAAAAATTGTTCACGGTAAATCGTTCCGAATAATAATGATCAAATATGTCGTTGCACACGTGACTAAATTTGTTTATGTGTGTAGAGTCCAAGAACTTTACTTAGCTAAGTTAGATAGTAGTATAATAGTAATAATAGTATTATCTTTATGACTATGGATTTTTGGTTCAGACCGGGACTTATTTGAACACTCATAGTAGTACTTGTAGATTTTCTAAGTTTAACCTATAGTTTAAGAATATTAATTTTAACCTAAGGTTTGATTAATATGATTGATATTGTGGATAATATTTATTATACCATAAGGTTTAGATAAGAACCAATAAGATAATAGCACATGTTATGTATGGGTTTATTAATGATTAAGTATTTTGAGGATTTAATTTATTAAGGCTAAAATTTGAATACCCTAAGGTCAGTCAGCAGCTTTGAAAACGTTGGAGGGCTTAGTCAAGGCTGTTTACTCTATTCAAATTAAGCTAAAAATGTGTAATTTCATGTTTAAATAATCAGCGTATGCCGATATATCGCAGCTATAGGGGGCGATATATCGTAGCACGAAGATACGAAAACCACGAAACGATGCACGATTGCCTCGGGCATACTGGCCCAGGCGATATGTCGCCTACAGGGGGCGATATATCACCCCTCTCAGCATAATTTGAAAGTTTTTGAAATCGTTTTCCATTCAAACCTTCAACCTTTTGATAAGTCCAGCACCTTTCTGAACGAGTCTTCAGCCTCTGCTGAACGATAATTCAAATTATTTTCACTTAAAAACCCATTATTTTTATTCAAGTTAAATGAGATCTTTCATTCCTAAACTCTATAAATAGGACCTAGTACCCAGCCATTTATTCATCTATTACTCTAAGTTCAGAGGCTGCAAGTTGCTAGATGAGTGTGAGAGTGTAAACACTTGGGTTAGGAATCATAAGCTTGATCATTATAAGCTTATCAAACACTTGGGGAAGTAAGGTTCTATACACATTTCGGTGAAAGGTTTAGATTGATCATACAAATCTTCAAGGTATTTCCACACTCTAGTTCATTGGTATTATTTTATTTAAGTTCTCATAATCTTCTACTCAACCTTCTAACCTTATTCTTTATGTTGGTTAGGAAATCTAAGAACTTGCACATAAGTTTTTGGTAAGTATATTCTCAATGGTATAGTCCTCCCATTCCTTTCATTTCTTTTCTTCAACTTACTCACCATATTTTAAATGGTTTTTAGGAGTGTTCCAAGGTCCCAAGTCAGTTCTCATATCCCGGTAATTTTGGGAAGGAAAATAGGATAGAATTTATATGTTATATGCTTTTATATGTATCTTATGATTTTATGTTATGCAATATGTTATGATATGTATGATTGTAGACTTAGGCATATGACCCATATGACTAACAAGCCCCATATAGATTATGGGCATATGACTTGCTTAGCTAGCAAGACCCCACTAATCTAATGGGCATATGACTTGTTTAGTCTATGGGACCCCACGTAATAATTGCCATTATAGTATGTATGTGATATAAGTGTTATGTTATGTTTTTATGTTTTTATGAAATTTATGTATATGGACTATGTGTTAGATTTTTCCTTGCTGGGCATTAGGCTCACTCCTTTTTGTTTATATGTGCAGGAAAATAGTCTTAGTGGCGGGAAAGGTTCTTGGAAGCTTGGAGAATGTGTATTGAGGCAGAATGGATTCAAGAGCCGAACGTTTCGATTCGAGGATGTAGTTTGTTTCTTATGGTTTTTACATGTATTTTTCTGCATTTTATTATGTAAATCTCTTTTTAATTATGTCATGTTTTGATTTTAAAATAATGGGATCTCATATCCTACTTGATATTTTATGTAAGTTTAACTTTTATTTTTACAAGTTTCTTAATAAAGTTATGGTCTTTTCACTTGTAAAGTTTTATTAAGGATTAGTGTTTATGTATAGTTTTCATTAATGGTCCAAAAGTCTAGAGTAGTTGGGTCATTACAATGCGTGTAGAAAACAACATGTTTGAACCTAAGTTTCGATTCTGTAAATTATTCGAAATTTTCTGAAAATTTGCAGGATATTGTAAATAATTACAATATATATGGTCATAAAATAATTGCGCCGAAAATTATTCACACTAAGAGAACATGAAAGAGGTGCACTGATGCGCCTCTTTTTCTAGCCCCTACCATAGAAACACCCTAAATTTATGTCCCAAAATTTTTATTTTCCTCAATTGCTAAATTTATTTACTCTTGATTTTTTTTTTTTTGGTATGAATTTATCAATGTAAATAATGTTAATAGCTAAATCCATTAAGAATATGATAATTCTAAATATGTGTTAATACTATTTGTTTTTATAAATATAAATTTGATAAAAACAAGTTCGATGATTTACATGTCGTAAACTTATTAGTTTGTTCTTATATATATTAGGTAAAAGTAACATGTAATGCACATTTGTTTAATTTTAAAGTTGAAAACATTGTCTATAATTTTAATAAAAATTATTTCACTGTTTTTAAAATATATATATATATAATAGAATGAATTATAGTTCTATAATATATATAAATATTTATATCAATAATCTCTACATTTAATACATCTAAGCACAACGTTGACATATATATATTTACACGGATACATGACATATATATAAAATACAATAATATTTAAAAATAAATTAATAATAGAAAAAGTCATAATGTAGACAGTAGTATATATACATCAACTATTTTTAGTTTCTAATGTATCTCACAATGTCCTTTGGTGAACTCGAAGAAGAAAAAGAGCTCCAATCACTTGATAAAAAATAAACTATCACACAAATTTATAAGATAAAAAAAATTATATGTATGCATTTATTATTTTTAAATAAATATGATTTAATTATTTAAATTATCATAAAATATTTTTAAAGTATCATATTTTAATTAATTTTTTTTATTTAAGTTTATGTTTGTTCTAGTTTTTGAATTTGACAGTGACAACAAAATATTATATATTATATGTTTAATATAATATTAAGTTTAAGTTTAATTAAATTTTATTTAAGTTATAAAATATATGGCTTTATTATTTTTAAATAATTATCATTGTAAAATATCTCAAAATATCTTATTTTAATTTGTTTAATTATTTATTTATTTAAGTTTGAATCATGTCTACAATCTACTGTTAAATATAAGGATATTTTGTTAAATATATAAATACTCTCTTAAAGTTAATAGAAAAAATAAATAAAAAAGCATTAAAACAAAAAATTTATATTATCTACATATTTTTTATGTATACTAGGTAGAAGCAATGTGCAATGTACGTTTGTTTAGTTTTAAAGTTGTAAATATTGTCTATAATTTTAATAAAAACTGATTATATATATATAATAGAATGAATTATAGTTCTATAGGATATATAAATACTTATGTCAATAATCTCTACATATATGACATCTAAGCACAACGTATAGATATATATATATTTACATGACTACATGACATATATAAAAAATACAATAATATTTAAAAATAAATTAATAATAGAAATAAAATAAGAATAGAAAAAGTCACAATGTAAACAGTAATATACATGCATAAATTATTTTTAGTTTCTAATGTATCTCACAATGTCCTTTGGTGAATTTGATGAAGAAAAAGAGCTTCAATCACTTGATTAAAAATAAACTATTACACAAATTTATAAGATAAAAAAATTATATGTATGTTTTTATTATTTTTAAATAAATATGATTTAATTATTTAAATTATCATAAAATGTCTTAAAAATATCATATTTTAATTAATTAGTTTATTTATTTTTATTTAAGTTTATGTTTGTTCTAGTTTTTGAATTTGGCAGTGACAACAAAAGATTATATATTATATGTTTAATATAATATTAAGTTTAAGTTTAATTAAATTTTATTTAAGTTATAAAATATATAGTTTTATTATTTTTAAATAATTATAATTGTAAAATATCTCAAAAATATCTTATTTTAATTTGTTTAATTATTTATTTATTTAATTTTATTTAAGTTTAAGTCATATTTACAATGGGAAATTTGAACTTTTATGCTTAATGGGGTGTTGTAATTCAAAAAAATGCTAGGCATTTTTATCATTACAAAATAATACCAAAACTTTTAACAGTACCCAAACTGCCCCTGTCACAAAAAAATTTCCCCCACTTTTGATTCTCCTCTCTCTCTCTCTCTCTCTCGGTTCATCTCTCCCCCGCCCGATACCCATCGAGAACCATCGAACCCAATCGGAGAAGCTCGTCTCGCTGCCGTCGAACCACCGTCTGGCCTTCGTCCATTTCTCCGTCGAACCCCGTGCCATAAAAACCGAAGGTTAAGGTCTTTGAAGCTCCGCCCTTGTCGAAGCACCAAGACCCTGAAGCAGAACCCCTCCGCCCTCGTCGATCACGCCTCTTCTCCTCCTTATCAAATCACAAAGGTTAAGGTTGATTTCCCTTGATTTTTTTATTTTTGTGTGTGAATGTTGTATACTTTACGAGTGTGAGCATATTGATCTGATTTGTTTGAGTATTTTGGAATGAGTATGTTGAATATCAAGTGTGAGCTTTTGCTTTGTTTATTTGATGTTTCTCGATGGGGGGTTTGATGGGCATCGATGGGTAGGCATGTAGGGGGTTCGATGGTTGTTAGACGGCACTCGATGCATGCTCGATTGGGTTCAATAGGTTAGGCCATTTGGGGTTTTAGGTTTATGCTTCTGTGATTTGATGCATGCTCGATTATGGTTCGACGCATGCTCGATGGTGGTTCGATGCCTGCTCTAGGGTTGTTTGATAGGGTGGGTCTTAGGGGTTCCAGGAGCGGATTCGATGGTGATTCGATGCATGCTCGAGGGATGTTCGATGGGGTAGTTTTTTATGGAAATGTCCAGTTCGATAGGGGTTTGATTGGTGTTCGATGGGTACTCGATAGTGGTTCGATGGTTGCATGTATTTTTTTATGGATTTTTCACGCGACTTTAACTGTATTATTTTTATTTTTTGTAGATGCCGAAGTTTCTTTTTCCCTTGATAGATCACTTTCCTGGTTGAGTCACATATAGGGGTAATGGTTACTTTAAAACAATCAAGGACAAATTTGAGGAGCTCGGGTTGATAGAAAGAGTGAAGGAATCCCCTTTCAAACAATTTTTCGTGGCTGAGAAGTTAGACTTCTCTACATCTCTCATACATCAATTAATGTTGCGCAAGATCCAGTGCAACAAAGAGGATGAGTTGCATTTTCATTTGGGATCTAGACCCTGTAGATTTGGTAGAGGCGAGTTTTCTTTGGTTACGGGGTTGAACTTCAGTTTCGGGCCATTTGAGATTGATTTGAAGAAACACTTGACTAGTGACCGCTTAATCAAGGAGTACTTTAATGATGAAGAACCGGTGAAGATAATGCATTTTGAGGCTGCTTTAAAAAATTGCACTGTAGTTGAAGATGCCTACAAGTTGGACCTATGCTTCTTTGTTGAGGGGATTTTACTTGCACGAGAGGGCAAGTTAAATGTCTGGATAGATTCGCTGAAGATGGTGGAGGACACTGAGTACTTCTTTACTTACCCATGGGGGAAGGTGTCTTTTAACAAGCTTATGGATGCATGTCAAAAAGGCATGCATCACCAGAAGAGGAACTTTGAGACGAAGAAGGAAGTTAAAGGGAAACAGAAAGAAGAAAAATACAGTTTGTATGGTTATGTCCCTGCATTGCAGTATTGGGCATACAAAGCCATCCAGCAGTTTGCACGTGAGTATGGTATTAACCATGGAAACTAGTTTCTGAGGATGCTCAGTTGGTCGAGCAATAAGGAGCGTCCTATTTCGAAGGCCGACCTTGCACCGATGTTCAAGAAGACGAGTGTAAGTTCTTCTATATTATGTCAAAATACAGTATTCTTTGGTGGTTTCAAACTAACCTAATGCTTTGTATTTGATGCAGTTGATTGTGTTGTCCATGTTGAAGTTCTGGCCTTCGGAGATAGATTATTATAGCGCTCTGATTGAGGGTGATGCTCCCAGTATCTTGGGTTGGGCCAAGAAGAAGAGGTAGAAACTCCTATTGAATTTTAGAAGGTGGCGGAGATAGCTGCTGAGGTTGTGAAGGCAACCAATATTTTTGTTGATGGCCTTGATGATGAGGACACCCTAGTCCCCATCAGCCCCACACCCTCGGCCCCATCGGTACACCCCAGTCCTGATCAACCTGATTTACGGGAGGTGTTGGAGAGGTTGGAGCGAGTCGAGAGTCGTCAGGATACCATCCTAAAGAACCAGGCGGTCATCATGGATGTTGTCAATAAGATCTTGACATTTATACAAGATCTTCCAGATGATTCTGATTCCGACTCACTTGACCTCTCGGATGATTTTGTCGTACATGACATAGGCACTCCTCCACCGATAGTACTCACAGCAAATCCTGAGACCCCAAGTGTTGCTATTATAGATACTGGGGATGTTGCTGGTGTAGAGTTTGAATTGGTCAACAGGAAAAGACACAAACCTAAGAAATTTGAAGACTACACCGACCCAACCAGGAAGAATGCTCGTGTGGATGCGATTGATGATGTGTCATTAGTCATTGACCCTCTGAAGAAGCCACTTGCTACACAGTACAGGACGGTCGACAAGTGGTTGCTTTGAGATATTCCGAACAAGATGAAGATGGACGTCCAAACTGGTGTGTATGATCCAAGTTGGTTTCTGACGATGAAGACACCACAGTTTTGGATCGATGATGGGGTAAGTAATTTTATTAATATCTGTTATCTGGTATAAACATTGGGTTCGATAGGGGTTTGATGGATAGAGGCAGATGGTTTGGTTCTAGTAGCTTTAAATTGGATTCGATGGGGTTCGATGGGGTTTCAATGGGTAGAGGCAGATGGTTTGGTTCTAGTAGCGTTAAATTGGGCTCGATGGGGTTTCAATAGGGGAGAGGCAGATGGTTTGGTTCTAGTAGCGTTAAATTGGGTTTGATGGGGTTTGATAGGGGTTCGATGGGAGAGGCAGATGGTTTGGTTCTAGTAGCATTAAATTGGGTTCGATAGGGGTTCGATGTTAGTTCGATGGGTAGAGGCAGATGGTTTAACAATTGCTTTCCTATCATTTTTGCAGCATATTGATGCGACCAAGCATATGCTACGTAGGCGTCGACAATTCAATCCTGGGGCGTATCGGCAAGATGCTGATGAATATTATGTTCTCACAAGTGGTACCCGCCCATTATGATGCATATTAGAATGCCAAGGAAGCGAATAAGAAAAGGTTTTTGTGGGATTCATATGTGATGTCAATGATTACGGGAATTGACAATCAATTTCTGGCATTGTGGAAGGGAGTATATACTGTATATTGGTTGCGGAACTACCTTCAAGTGCATTGGTTTGCAGTTGAAGCCTCCATTTCTACTTGGACTCTGAATGTTTATGATTCAGACGTGACAGTGATAAGTGATAAACAACTGCAATCCTTTATGAAGTCATGATCTACTTTGTTCTCATCGTTGTTATTGTAGTCACAACTTTTCAAGGACGACCCTCGGTTAACGATTCCACCTGGAGCTAAAAGATGCAAAGAGTTCAACGTGCACCGCATGCTAGTTGATTCAGTACCCCAAACCAAAGTCAGGTAATCAAAATTCTAGTGTTTATTCAAGTTTTTTAAATTAAATTCTATGTTGATTTTGTTACTAATGCAGTTTATGTTTCATTCACAGTGGAGATTGTGGTGTGTACGCCATCAAGTACATCAAGCACTTATTGGATAGGCTACCACTTCACACCATCTGCGATGACAACATGGAGTTGTTCAAAAACAAATGGACAGTTGACTTATGGTATCAGAATGTTAGACATTGAACATTCTATTCTTGTTATATTTCTTTGCTTAAAATTTAAGTTATTAAAAAAAATTATGTATCGAGCATGCAAATCATTAACAACAATTAGTAGTAAAAATCCAAGCGACCAAAATTCATTAATGACAATAAAAAAAAAATCTTCAACTTCAAGTTTAAATAAAATACAACAAAAATTAAACTCAAGGTCGAGCTTTGCATGAGGACTTGTTGTGGTCACAACCACCACATCTACTGCACTTACGCATTTTCACATCTTTTTCCCCACCGGATGGCCAACAGTTTTTCCTTGGTCTTCCTAGCTTTGGCTTCTTTGGACGACCAACTTGTTGTTTCTCTATGGGTACACCAACTACCATATTCTTAATGTCATCTAGAAGTATCAGTCATCCTCGTTCCCAGTTGGGTAAATGGTTTCTTTATACGAATTCCTCCATGACTCAATGGTGTAAAATGATGAACACAAAGAGTAAAGGTTCACCTCACGCTCTATAGCTGTTGCAGCTGCATGGGGACAAGGTGTGCCTATGAGCTAGAATACCCCACATGAGCATGATTTCGTCATCAAATTCACCTTAGCATCGCTGTCTGCACCAGTTACATGAAACTTGAATTGGCCAAGGGCATAGACTGTAATGCCCCGAATTCTCCGATGTGGTTTAGTGGCGGTTTAGTAGGTCGGGAGGGCCGTAATTGTTTAATTACGCCATTAAATGAATATATGCATGTTTATGTGAATTATATTATAATATGATGTAATATGCATGCATGTGGGTCCACATTTGATATATTATGTTGTTCTGATAATTTGGCCCATTGAGGGTAAACTTGTGTATTTGGGTGCATGATGTGATTTGTGAATGAGATTCCATCATTATAGAGATATATTCGAGCTATTCGGCATGAGACGGTTTTATTTAGTGGATTAGCGGTTTTGTCATAACGGGGTCAATTTTGGGGTAATAGGAATGTTTATTTGATGATAAATTGTGAATATTTGGAATCAGGGTGAAATTCTGGAAGTTTTGACTATAATGTTCCCAGGGTATTTTCGGGACCCCGAGCATTAGGTTTTTTTTTAGGTTACTTAAGCTTGAAGTAGCTGTCAGATAGAACGTACGATTAGAAAACCTCTCGTTCTCCTTCGTTAGTTCATTTTTGCCACCCGAAGCATATTTGGAGGAATCTTGAGTTCTAGGAGTCGCAATCAAGCGAGGATCAAGGCAGAGCGATCCTAGGAAAGATTAGAAGCTTCTTGACCGAAGGATTTGACAGAAAACAACCTAATCGAAGGTAATCTAAGTTTAAAGTTTTGAGTTTTTAGAGTTTCTAAGCTTTGAATTGGACTTTGTGAATTGTTGAGTTTTCAATTCATTTGAACCTTGGGTTTTGAGGGTTTTGAAGCATTGGGAAGCTTGGGAACTTTGATTTGATGATTGGGGAATGTTTAGGTATGATTTTGAAGGCTTTGGAGTGTTAGGAATGTGTTTTGGAATGGCCCAGAGTTGGGGGCCGTGGCCCTGTTCTTGGGGTGCCGCGGCCCTGTCTTGAAGAAGCAGGTGGGGCTTTTTGTGCCTGCTGGGCGGCGCGGCCCTTGCTTCAGGATGTTCTGGGGGCCGCGGCCCAAGGTGCTAGGGCCGCAACCCTTGCCCAGTTTTCACCCCGTTTGCATGTTTTGACCCCGGGAACATGGTTTTAGGCCTCGGGATCACTCCTATTACTCGGATTAGTGGGGATTGATGTCTTGGAGGCTAGATATTGGTTTGGGAACCCTTGATTATCATGTTATTGATGGTATCCTATAATGTGTTATGATTAGGTAACCGCTAAAGGACTAAAACCTAAACCGTTCTCAAGGGTCGTTCTTTTGTTCATTCTAGCTCGAATCAGAGGTAAGAAAACTGCACCCCAGATGTGACATGCATGGTTACTCATGAGGCATGTTGGTTGTATAAATATGGACATGAATTGATTGTGTAATACTTAGCAAATATTGCTCACTTGTGCATGGTACTGGCTCATTAGTCAGATTTGGCAAAGGTGCTAGTATCAACTGTGAAGCTGTGACTCATTAGTCAGGTTCGGTAGTGGTACTGGGCACTGGTCACATTGCGCTGACTCATTAGTCAGGACGACCTTAGCGTGTTCAACGCCATCCAATAAATATTAGATCTAATTGACTTTCTGCATTGGATGACTCAAAGAGCATTAATGCCGGACCGACTTCCAGTTCGATGAATATTAAAAGCGCTTGTGTGGCTTACCCATCAGTCACTCATTTGTTAAAATAGAGACTTGCCCTTCAGTCTCTCATTTGTTGAAGGCTAGTGGCTTACCCAGCAGCCACTCTTCCATTTTAATTCGTGACCTGCTTGTCAGTCACTCAGTATGGTTTACCAGAACCTCAAGTGATATTCACTCATCTGTTTGAAAGCTATGAGCTCTGTGTGATTATAATGATAATCATTTGATGATGTTTACATATATTGTTATGTTTTCTTGCTGGGCTTTGGCTCATGGGTGCTATGTGGTGCAGGTAAAGGAAAAGAAAAGCTCACCCAGCCTTGAGTGGAGAGCTTAGGTGGTGATGTGTACGTATGCGGCCGCTTGACCACCACGGCCAAGGAGTTCTCAGAGGAACTAGGGGGTTTACCCTATTTTTGCCGCTTAGGTCGGCGAGGTTTGAAATTTTGGAACAGTAATGACCTTTTTGAGTTGTAAATAACTTGTAAATGTTCTTGTGGGCCCATGAACATTTTTATGTATCAAATAAAACATATCCTTTCCTTTTTATTGGTTTTCACCTTAACCTGTTAATAACACTTAGAACACGTTTTTAACCAAAGGACTCAGACAATGAGTCAAATTTCCAGTTCACCGTTCACCGTAACTGTTCTGGGGTAACCAGGGTGTTACATAGACATTCATGAACTTTCCTTTGTTAGCAATGTTCGATACATCTGCCTCCATCAGGGTGGATAATTTGGTGGTAGTATTCTCTGTCAAACTATGTCGTTCAGAAAACCAAGACTGTAGTGTGAACCGAATGAATTCCAAAAAAATTGTAACTGGAAAGGTTCTTGCATCCTTGGTCTTGTTGTTGAAGCTTTCAGCGTAGTTGCTTGTCATTATATTGTATCGTTTTCCAGGAAAGAAAGGACGAGACCACTTATTGAAACCAATTCCCTCCAATAGGCAGCTATGGGAGGATCCATTCGCTTAATATTTTCAAAATGCTATAGAAATTCGGTCTTCTTCCATGCATAGGTTGCTGCCCACATCTCACTGTGACAGTGATCAGTCTTAAACTTAGCTTTCACATTCATACTGATGTGATGGTAGCATGCGCTGTGGTAGGCATCAGGAAAGACAACCTCTAGAGGATGAATAATACTAGCATGCCTATCTGACACAAAAGCCAAGTCATCAACGCCCCCAATGGCTTCCTTCAACTTCGTCATGAAATATTTCCACGAGTTGTGGTTCTCACTATCCACCAACCCGAACGCAATTGGATTTAAATGACTATTCACATCCAAAGCAACGGCACATAGCATATGGCCACCATACTTATTCTTCAGGAATGTGCCATCCACACATATCATAGGACAACAAAATCTGAATCCCCTCCTACAAACTCCACGGGAAAAGAAGCAATATAGGAAACGACCATCTTTAGTGAAAAAATCAGTAATTGTACCTGGATTCTTTTGCTGCAACATGTGTAAGTAGGATGGCAACTTGCAATACGAATCTTCATATGACCCCCGAACATACGTAAGTTCCTTCTCTCTACATCTCCATGCCTTTTCATAACTCATATCAATACTGAATTTTTTCTTCATATCCTCCTTTATGTTGTTTGCCATGTAACTGGTCCCATCAACTGCATATTTGTTCTTTATGAGGTGTCCAATGACCCACGGTGCAGCTTGACGATGACCTTTTTGTCGCACTTCTAGTGAGCATGTGTGTACGCTCTTGTATACTGTGATCTCAAACATGGGGGACATTGGTAGTTTTTTCCCTCTCAGTCTCCAACAACAGTCAGGATCTTTGCATGTGATATACCACACGTCAGTACCAGACTGTTTCATCATATACTCAAAGTTATTCTTCATTGCAAAAATGGAGCAGCTTTGGTTTTTAAATCAATCTTGTCCTCAAAAGTCTTCCCAACATATATTTCTCCCATTGGTGCACCAGATGATGAGGAATGGGTTTTAGCAGATGCCTCAATATCTTCTTTTGTAAACATTGGGGCACTCCATCTGGTGTGATCTTCTCTTGATACAATTGTCTCCCTCCATCTAGTGTTATCTTCTGTCCTAGCAGGTTGATTACTGCTTCTGGCAGGTGTTCAGCGTCCTTGAGTTGGGAGGTGTGCCTGTGCAAGAGGCAGTCCTGACTCTTCTTCTACTTGTTGGGCTTGGGAAATGTCTAACTCCTCATTTGAAACATCTGCACTATAATACGAATCATCCTCGGAACCATCATCATTATCTTCAAAACAATTACCAACTAGTTCATCATTGACATAGGGATCGTACTCATATGCCTCAAGCACACCTATGGAACCTCCTTGTGGTATATCAAGTTGAATAGTAGCCATCGGATCAGTAACTGGAACAAAAGTGCCCACCTCGCTAAGATGCTTGTAACTGCTACCTGTAGGAGATGGATCGACACTGGTCGTGTCTTTTTTGTTCACACTAGGAGAAGGATCTGATATGACATTCTTCTTAACTGGAGTCACACATAAGACCATCCGTTCTTTCAAGCTTATTCCTTAGAATACACAAACTTGACGATCATTCCTCAATTGAACCGGTGCAAATGGTTGATCGCCGCATACGTATGACACCTCGAGTTTCAATTCATACACCTCTCTATCCACCTTAAATGTCTCGTGCAGTATGTCAAGTAGTTGCAAGTAAGTGACATCATTCTCTACTGGTATCACTTCACCTTCAACATCCTTAAAATACCATTTCCTACCATCTGTTTCCCAAACACCGTTGTAAGAAACAAATACGTAAACAGTAGAACCTGAAATAAAAAAAACACAAATACAATTAGCTGAAAAATAGATAGTAGGAAATGGTATTTTAAGGATGCTGAAAAACATGACAATGGAGCCTGCATCGAGCATGCACGAAATAGTGAGAATGCACATTACCATCGAGCTTGCATCGAGCAAGTATCGAGTAACAATCGAGCAAGCATGCAACCGTAAAAAATGATGCGCCATCGAGCTTGCATCGAGCAGGCATCAAGCCTCCATCGAGCATGCACTAAATAGTGAGAATGCACATTGCCATCGAGCAAGTAACAAGTAACAATCGAGCAAGCATGCAACCGTAAAAAATGATGTGCCGTCGAGACTGAATCGAGCAGGCATCGAGTATGCACGAAATAGTGAGAATACACATTACCATCGAGCTTGCATCGAGTAGATATTGAGTAACCATCGAGCACAACATGCAACTATAAAAAATGATGTGCCATCGAGCAGGCATCGAGCATCTATCGAGCATGCATGAAATAGTGATAATGCACATTACCATCGAGCACCCATTGAGTAGGTATCGAGTAACCATCGAGCACAACATGCAACCGTAAAAATTGATGTGCCATCGAGTAGGCATCGAGCAACCATCGAGCACAACTCAAACCCAAAAAAATTCTAGAAAACGCAGATCGACAAAAAACCAAAAATATGTGCAAATATTGCTCAGATCTATTCGAAATGCCCAAATTTTTTAAAGGAAACATCACTAATCCAAGTATTTAAGAAAAAATTGCTTATCCATAAGATTTTTCTCCAAGATTCCTCAACCCTTACTTTGGTCTTGATCTCTACAAATGGCTTCCTTCGTAGGGGGTTGCTCAACTTCCTTCTACCGTGGTGCTCTTAGTGGCAGTGTGAGGTGAGGTGAGTGAAAAAGAGTGAGGAAGAAACAAGAAGAGGGAAGAGAGGAGGGAAGAGATGAGAGAGTTGTGATATGGGTATTTTCGGTATGCTAAAAAGAATTGGCATCATTTTAAAATGATAAAAAGGCCTAGTATTATTTTGAATTACACCACTCCATGAAGCATAAAAACTAAAATTTCCCTTTACAATCTACAATTAAATATAAAAATATTCCGT
The DNA here is from genome assembly GCF_963169125.1 of Humulus lupulus. Lineage (NCBI taxonomy): Eukaryota > Viridiplantae > Streptophyta > Magnoliopsida > Rosales > Cannabaceae > Humulus > Humulus lupulus. Next base: position 77,776,631 of record NC_084800.1, read on the forward strand.
TAAAGTCAACGAAAAAAAATAAAAAACCGTTAAAACAAAAAATTTCTGTTATCTATACACTTTTTTATATAAAAGACATATATTTACAAATAGTTTGTTCCTATTTGTCTTCTCTTAGTTTTCTTAATTATCATTTCTATTTGTTATGTTTTTCTTTTTCTTTCATGCGTGTCATAATTCAATTCAATCTAAACACATCTCCCAAGTTTTTAATTATTTACTTCCACTATTTTTCTTTTTAAAGGCCCAGCAACAACACCAATTGTCTGAGTCATTTTGTCACGACAGCTGAAAAAGTCATTTACCCCGTTTTCCTCACAAAACAAATGTTTATACATATAACGAACAATTTATATCCCTAACAATTACTCGTAATCATTCATGTAAACCAACAGATTAACCACATAATTATTTTTCATTATTCTTCTAACAATATTGTTTGCATCGTGTTTAAAAATGTATTAATTTTTATATAATAATAATAATAATAGATCAAGAAATGATGGGGAAAATTCATACGAATAGGAAAAATGAAGACCTAAGCATAAATAATTTTGCCATCAAGATAGCATTTTGCGTTACAAAATTCACAAATAAAAAAAACAATTTTGTCATTTCAATGGCTTCTGACACAAAAAAACAAAATTAAAATTCATGGGATATATTTCTGGAATTTTTTTAAATACATATCTTTTTAATTTTTTAAAAAAAATAGGTACTAATATTTTCAAAAATACAAATTTTAAATTTTCATAATTACAATATGTTTGGTAAAATTTTTATTTTTGAATTTTTTAAACACAAAAATAGAAATATTATTTTATTTTTAAAAAATAAACATATGTTTGGTAATTATTTTTATTTTTTGTTTTTAAAAATAAAAAATAATAAACGCGTTTGATAACTTTTATTTTTATTTTTTGTTTAACAATATGAGGTGTTGATTTGAAGAATAGAAGAAAAAAAAAAAGTAAAAAACAGTTTAAAATTTTTTTGAAATAAACAAATTTTATTTTCAAAATTTAATAAATTTTAATTAAAATTTTAAAAAATAATAAATAAAAATAGAGTTACCAAATACATTTATGTTTAATTGTTGAATTTTTAATTAATTAAATAAAAAACTATTTTTTTAAGTGTTATCAAAAACAACATTTATGTTTAATTGTCAATTTTTTAATTAAATAAATAAAAAATTATTTTTTAAGTGTTACCAAACAGCACTATTATTTACAGAAAAATAATTTAAAAATAACTTATTGTATCAATCTAAAATAAACTTTAAAAAAATACAAAAAATAATATATATATATATATATATATATAAACAACTAAACATCATTCCAAAAAACAAAACCATAAAAATATAAAAGTTTCCTTAGCCGTAAATTTGGGAAAAAAAAATGTTTAACCTATATTTTTAGCGAAATTAAGGTGGTATTTAAAATTTGCAACTTTAGCAATGAACTTAAGCTTTGTCTAATTATTTATAATTAGAATATTACACATAGATAGAAAGGACATTAATTTAAACTACATTTTTATAGAAATAAGAAGAAAAAGGCGTTTTACAAATATTAAACTTGCTAATAACCTTTGATTAGAAAACAATTGCAAAATAAAAAAAATAAAAATCAGAGCGCACATCCGTTCTAATTTCCGTAACTAAATTAAATCTCTTACATTTTTTTAAGTCATTTGTATCCACAAGGTTTTTAATTTGTAGAATATTCAATATGTATTTATCAATTTACTTTTATTTTATGTTTTTTATAGTCTTTCTTTCACGTTTATATTGTTAATTTGACCTATATCGATGCAACCAAAAGATAATTTTTTTTTTTGAAAAAGGCCAAACATATAGTTTTAAAAAGATTAAGAATAATAATTAAAAGACATTATATAAAAAAAAATTAGTTGGGGCCTCGCTCTATAGAAAATATAGGTGTGTGACACTTAACAAAATATTTTATAATGATATAATATAATTGATCAAATTTTTACTCATGCCCCTTTTTTTTTTAGAAACATTAGGCTAAACTTATGACCATAGAGATACTTTTTTATTTTTCTTTTGCGGTTTTTTTAAGAGAAAATGATGAAATTTCCATTAAATGATAAATAGGACATAATCCATATATAAATCTTCTTACCGTGACAGTGTTCAAAAGCTCCAACTGAAAATTAATAACACTCTTTTACTAAAAATCTAGTTAAATCCTAGTGGAAAAGCATCTCAACAAATGGAGAAGAATGTTAATTTTCTCCAACCAAAGACTTTGACAGACTACTATGAAAATAGCCCTAAAGGCTACACAACCAACGGATTAAACCCATCTACCTATGCTCTTTTCTAAAATGTGAGAAAAGTAACTTTTAGTAACACTCTTGACCAGAATCACACTACTAACATTCTTATTTATAATTTCTCATAACATTGTGGAGAGAGTGAAAACTAATTTTGCACAACTTTCTATTTTTTGTCACTACAACTATAAACATATAGTACAATTTTTCTATTGAGATTTCACTTTAAGCTTTATTGGTGAGACTCTTAGTGTTTCTCGACCTCTAAACAGTTTTCGGCGCGGTTTTTTTATGACCGTATATATTGTAGCTATTTAGAACATTTTGTAAATTTTCAGAAAATTCTGAATAGTTTACAGTACCGAAAACTAGGTTCAAACATATTGTTTTCCACACGCAAAAAAAAATTAGTCACGAGTGCAACAACATGTTTGAATTTAGTTTTCGGTACTGTAAACTATTCGAAATTTTCTGAAAATTTGCAGAAAGCTCTAAATAGCTACAATATACACGGTCATAAAAAAAAAATCGCGCCGAAAACTATTCACGCGTCAAGAACATTAAGAGTTCTACTGATAAGGCTTAAAGTGAAATTTCTATAAGAGAATTTCCCTAAAAATATATATAGGTTGGAAAAATTATTGTCAACAATTATTATGCATTAAAATAATATACTTTAATGTGGTAATAATTGTTTTTTTTTGGGTATAATTATCTTACTACCAAAATTTTGTTTTGATTAATTTAAGTTCCCAGTTCTCATTGTTTATGATAGCCGTTATTTTAATTTAAAGAAAAATGTTATGTTGATTAATGGAGACAAAATGAACAAAAAAAAAAAGTTTATTTTTTTTAATTGAAATTGTAGTATCTGATGATTGTTAGCTAGCATTACTAAAAAGTATTATAAACTATTTAAAATGAAAAACTAAAAGATTCTATTCTATCTACCAAACTCGAATGTTATTGTTAAAATTAAAAAAATTAACGTTTGGTTACACACATCAAATTAATTACATAATTTTTTTTTGCAAAATAATAATAGTAGTGGTTGAAATAGTATTCATAATCATATTAATATTATCTAACAAAACAAAAATCATAATTGATAACGTGCTAGAATCTAGATAAGGTCGGTCGTAATATTCGGTAAAATATGTAACAGTCGATTTATATATAAGAAAAATATAATAAGGAATATTTTGGTATGGGAAACAGCTAAAGACGGTGCTGTACATAACGTATGTTTTTTTTTCTTTAATTATTATTTTTTCACCATATTTTACTGATATATATACAACAATTTCATATACGAGTTTCACTCTAAGTTTTACGGGTAGAGTTCTTCCGTATTTTTTGACTATTTAACAATATTTAGCATTATTTTGTTATGAACGTATATATTATAGTTATTTAGAGCATTTTATAAATATTTTTAGAAAATTCTAAATAATTGTTTAAACATATTGTTTTCCACACACATAAAAAAAAATTAGTCACGCGTGCAACAACATGTTTGAACCTAGTTTTCGGTATTGTAAACTATTCAAAATTTTCTGAAAATTTGCAGATGCTCTAAATAGCTACAATATACACGGTCATAAAAAAAAAATCGCGCCGAAAACTGTTCACGAATTAAGAACACTGAGAGCCCTACCGGTAGAGCTTAAAGTGAAGTCCCTATAAGAGAATTCCCCTATATATATACAACAATTCCATATACGAGCTTCACTTTAAGTTTTATTGGTAGGGTTCTTCAGTATTCTCGACCATTTAACAATTTTTAGTACTATTTTTTTATGACCGTGTATATTATAGCTATTTAGAACATCTTGTAAATTTTCAGAAAATTCCAAATAGTTTACAGTATCAAAAACTAGGTTTAAATATGTTGTTTTCCATACACATAAAAAAAATTAGTCACGCGTGCAATAACATATTTGAACTTAGTTTTCACTACTGTAAATTATTTGGAAGTTTTTTAAAAATTTGTAAAATACTCTAAATAGCTACAATATATATAATCATAAAAAAAAATTAAACCGAAAATTATTCATAGATGGAGAGAGCCCACTCGTAGGGCTTGAATTGTCCTCTGTATATATAATATCACCAAAGCATGTAACATCACATGCCTGTCCGACTATTCGTATTTTCGTCGGTTTATATTGAAAGTACTACATGAATATAACATTTGATCTATATACATTTTTGTATTATTATATTCAATAAATAATTAATATATAATTCCAATATAATCATTTTCAATTTGACAAAATTGTAAGATATCAAAATATATTATTAATGTCTTTTTATTATTCACTGAAACGAGACAGAAAAATATTATTTGGTTCTAAATTCTTTTAATTATTTTTAATATGAATATTTCTTTTTTCTTTTTTTAAGGAATATGATTATTTCCTTATTAAGAAAAAAAATAGTTTGTATGAACATTCACTTAAAAAGCTTGACTCTAATCATTCACGTGCAGTGCACGTGGGTTGAGTACTGATATATATTGATTTTTAATGTAATTTTATACCAAACTTCAACTTTAACCTTAACCGGATAAAATAACCAATAAGTTTATAATATAAAGAAACATTTCTCTAAAAAAAAATCTATAATATTGAGTGACTAATATGTGCGCACGTGTGAAAAAGAACAATTGAGGATTAATTTATAAGAGAGTAACCTAGGAAAAAAATGTAAATTTCAAATTTAGCCGAAGTGCCTAATTGTAGAAATGGTGTATGTTTTATCATTTTCTTAAAAATAAAATTTCATACATATTTAACATGGACAGAGTTCATTGCAAATTAGATGAGACCCAAATAGATTATTTAAGCCATAACGAGTAATAAAAACTTAGAATGAAAACCAAATTAAAATCTGAAAATTCTATTTTTCTTAGATAAGACACTTCCACAAAGGTGAAAACCCAACAAAATTGTACCAAATTTAGTATAAAATATAGCATAATGAATATTTGGATTAACATTGATTAGTTATTTTTTATTATTTTTAGTGTAAGCATAAAATAAAATGTAAATGTAGACTTTTTACTTGTTTTTAGTGGGATAATAATAAAATAAGAAAGAAAATTACTTTTTCCTTCATATTATAAATAAATATTAAATAAGCATTAATTGATGATTAATTTTTGCATTAATGTTTATAATTTGTATTAGGGTATAATTGTAAAAATTATACTAAATATGTTATTTATTAACTTTTTGTGTTAAATATAACACAATCTTTGCATCTCTCGTTAAAGATAGTCAAAAAACAAACAAGCAAGAAACCAAATATAAAACATAGAAATAAATAAACATGGCCCGAACAAGTATAACAAAAAACTCGAACCCAAACGGGAAAAAAGCCCCGAAATATATATGTTAACATAAGTGCCAATAATAAATAAAAAAAGAACGACTAAATGTAATTTTCTTTTACTTTCTTTGAGAATGCTAGATGGTGTTTGACTCATTAACTAAAATATCATTTTTCATTTTTAAAAACTAAATACTGCATTTTAAAAACAAAGTTATAAAAATAAGAAAATTTTGAGAACAAAAAATGTTATTTTCTGTTGTTTTCAAATTTTTTTTATCCATTTATTTTACTCACATCACTTTTTTTTAATTATTATTACCTAACATGACTTTCTTTCTCATCACTTTATCTCTCATTATTTTCTCTCTTCTCATTCTCTCTATCATCACTTTCTACCTCATCATTTTCTCTTTCATAACTTATTATATCTTCATTTTTTCTCTCATCACTTACTATATCCTCATTTTCTCTCTTATCACTTACTATACCCTCATTTTCTCGTTCCGAATTTTTGCTCTCTTGCCATTTTTTTCTCATCATTTTTTCTCGTATCAGTTTTTCTTTTCTCACTTTCTTTTTGCCTCAAGTTTTCTCTACTTATTTTTCATCAATTTTTCTTTCACATTACTTTATTTCATTATTTATTACAAACTTTTAAAAGATTTTTCTTGTAAATATGTTTATTAATTTTTTATAAAAAAATAAAAACTAAAAATATTGGGCATGTTTGTCATTGTTTTCTGTTTTTTGTTTTCAGAAATGAGATAAGAAAATAGTTTTTGTAGTTTTCAAAAAACAACGTGTGTTTGGTTAATGTTTTTCTAAAAATAATTTTTTAGTTTTTTTTAATTAAATAAAAAATTAATAAATATATCTACAAAAAGAAAAATCTTTTGAAATTTAGTAATAAAAAATGAGATAAAATCATGTGAAAGAAAAAGTGATGAAAAATAAGGAGAGAGAAAGTAAGGAGATAAATTTTGAGGAAGAAAAATTAAGAAGAGAGAAATTGATGCAATAAAAAAATTATAAAGAAAGTGACAAGAGAGAAATGACGAGATAGAAAAAATGAGAAGAAAGAAAATGAGGATATAAGAAGTGATGAGAGATAAAATAATGAGATAATAAGTGATGAGAGATAAATAAGGAGATCAAAAGTGATGAGAGATAAAGTAATGTCAGAGAAAGCTATGAGATATAAAGTGAGGAGAGATAAATTAATAAGAGAAAAAGTGATATGAGATAATCACAATTAAAAATGTTATGTGAGAAAAAAAATTGATAAAAAAACTATGAGAACAACTAAAAACAACTTTTTGATGTTCTCAAAATTTTCTGGTTTTGGTAAATTTGGGCCTGTTTGGCATTGTTTTCAAAATTGTGTTATCAGAAATGAGAACAGAAAACTGTTTTTCTAGTTTTAAAAAAAATAAGAGGTGTTTGGTTAATGTTTTCTAAAAACAATTTTTTAGTTTTACTTTTTTTAAATCTTAAATAAAAAATTAACAAATATATTTACAAAGACAAAAATATTTTAAAAGTTTGTAATAACTAATGAGATAAAATAATTTGAAAGAAAAAATGATGAAAAATAAGAAGTGAGAAAGTAAGGAAAGAAAATTTGAGAACAACAGAAAACAACTTTTTGTTGTTCTCAAAATTTTCTGTTTTTTGTAACTTTGTTTTTAAGAATTATTTTATGAAAACAATGCTAAACACCTCCACTTGTTTTAAAAAAACAGTTTTTAGCTTTTAAAAACAAAAAACAGATTTTTAGTTAAGGTACCAAACACTCTTTTGTTTTTAAAAATTGTTTTATGAAAATAATGTCAAACACCCATATTTGTTTTCAGAAAACAATTTTTAGGTTTTAAAAACAAAAAATAATTTTTTAATTAAGGAGCAAAACATTCTCATTTTTTTTAGAAAACATTAACTAAATATCACTTGTTTTTTGAAATCTACAAAAATTATTTTCTGTAACTTTGAAAACATAAAATAGAAAATAATATCAAAGAGGTTCTTAAATTTTTTATTCTAAATTTTGACATGTAGATTTTAATATTAACGACTTATATATTAGCTAAACTATGTATAATTTATGTAAATCAATAAAATTAGAAACTGTGAAAGCGAATAAAGAAAAAGTTGGTGGCACTATTGAAAAAAGAATCTATAGCTATTCATTAGTTGTTGAAACTTTGTAATTTATGACAATTTTGAATTTGATTACTTTGTCAATAAAAGATTTATGACTTCTTTTATTTATTTAGTCTTTTAAATAAAGAAAATACAATTATTTTTAATAGCAATTCGACATAAAAGTATGGCACAAATAAAACTTTTATAAAACTAGGGACAAGCTGATAAACTTTTAAAGTGAATTTTACCATGATTCAGTTTGTGACATGGTTTATGTGACATGATTATAATAGCACGAATTTTGTAAGATAATGATTAATTTTTATCAGTACGAACTAATACGTATATCATGTTATAGTAATTTATAAAAATAAACATTCATTGAAAACAAAATTCAGTAATTAATATGCATATTTGGCGGAATTTATGACTAGTATGAGTAACATTTAAGGTATTTTGTCCTATTACCTTATGAGGAGGTACTAAATAGTTTGAGTAGGGTAAAATTGGAAGGTTATATTAGAAGAACTAGAAAGAACCACAAAAAACATAAAAGCAAAAAAGGCTCTCTCACCGCTTTCATGTGGAGATGTGCGTCAAAATAATAACATAAAAATAAATAAAACTTTAATGTGGTGAGTTTTCAAAATTATTTATTTGCTACATTTATAGACACTTAACAACCACTTCCTAACATCATTTTAGACTAAATCTCTCATCAAATATAAGAATATTCAAAGAGATATAAAGTATTTCCCAAAATTCTCTTACTTAATTGACAACTGCCTTCTTCAATAATAGCTACAAGAGGAAACCCTAAATGTGTTTCAACTTATATTCAATGATGGAAAATCATAGTTGGTCTGAAACCATAATTCTGCTCCATTTTGTATCGATTCTCTCATTATTTTTAGGTATGGATTTTGATTTCAAATTTTATTTTGTGTTTTACACTAAGAGAATTCCATGTATGTGTTTCGTATTTACACGAGTTATTATGGGTTTAATTTTTTTTAAGTAAATACTGAATTTTATACGTATGTTTAACATAAGTCTTTTTTTTGTTGGATTTCACTGATTTATTTTGGAGACATGTTGTCTTCATAAAATTTAGGATGTCGATCGCTGTCACATTAAATTGATAAATATTATACTAATTTGTGGGTTTGGAATTTGGTAGACATGAATCAATGACTTGTTTTATAACTTGTCTATATTTCTTCAATTAATATTACACACACAACTTCAACTTGTCTAATTAAAGAAAATGGTTTGATTATTCTTGTTAGTTAATCAAACAATTTCCTCCTAAACCTAACATAATAATGCTAATGCATTACCCTATTACCCAACATTTATAATGATTCTGTTTTTGCTTTGTTGTTTAACTTGCTCTATGATGATGCTTATATCAGTCTCTGCCAAAATTATAGGAACATATATTTTTTTAATTAAAAAAAAAGACCCAAAAATTCATTGGAAAGAAGGGGGTTTATTTAGTAATCTAATTTTTAAAAAAAACTCTGGAAGCTTTATCGATTTTCTCAACCCTTTTCAACTGCATGAGCATGCCTAGATTGCTTCTTCTTTTCTTCTTGGAAAAGCACACTTTATACAATTAAGTGATCCTCTAATCTAACTTAGCAAAATAGAAAATTACTGAATAAGGGAACGAAAACCCTCCAAGCTTGATTAAATATGATATGGAAATATCTTAATTCTTAAACCTATGAATCTTTCATTTCTAAACCAAACTCGAAAGCAAAATAAGACTTTGTCTACACTCGTAAGTTGGAATACTTCTGTTCTTCCCCTCCGCAAAGTATCTCAATCCGCAGCCGATTTATTAAAATAATAATAATATTTATAATAATAATAATACCCCACCAAAAATAAAATAAAAATACAAAACAAAACTCCAAAAAAAGGGCAGCTTAGCATTTTGGATAAGTTTTTTCTCTTCTTTTCTTTCTCTCTCTCTCTAAATTATTTAACTTTTTAGATCGATTTTGCTCCTTTTCCTAGAATAATTAACATGCACGGTAGGAATGTGAGTGTCTGAGATAGACTGCAAGGGGGGATTAGGAAGGAAGTAGAGAGAGAGAGACATTCCCTCTCAACTCCTCTCCCCCATCTCCAATGCCAATGGTGTTTCTCTCTCTCTCTCTCTCTTCTTCTTGATAAAAACCTAAAACCCTAAATGAAGCTTAACTCAGTTCCCACTTAACCTTGTCACTATTGTTGTTTGTGTTCTTATATTATAATAATTATTATTTTTGTTTATGATCTTGTTTTTATTATATAAACACATCACATTTTCCCAAAAAAATTCAGTTTCCTAAGACACAAGTTGTTGAGCGTTGAAGAATAAGAAGAAAGACATCTCTCAAAGAAGAACAGTGTCTTTTACGGAAGACCAAAAATAAAAAGGGAAAGAAATAAAGAACTACTTAGAAGAAGAGGAAGACAATAGTCCATTCATTGCATTATTATTGTTTTTTCAAGGATGCTATCTACCACCTGCATTCTCTTAATATGCCTCTCGAGCTTTCTCTCTCCCATTGTCAGAGCCACATTAAGCCTCAACCTCACCCTTCCTCACCAGCATCCTGATCCTGAAGCTGTGGTTCTAGAAGTTCAAAGGTAAAGAAAATAAAAATCCCCATCTGGGTTTTGCTCTGTGAACCGTTTTAGATAATGGGTCGTTTTTATTTTCAGAGATTTTGATGTTAAACACCAGATATTTCCATTAGGGGTTTTCCCCTATTTTTGGGTTTTAATGCCACAAGCGACTCTGTTTTTCAACGCATTGAAGACTCACAGTCACTGGGTTTTGAGCACTTTGATTCTTTTGTTTGAGCTTTTCAATTATTTCACTTTAAGAACAGAAAAACATTAATAAATAGAAAAACTCAAACTCGGTTTGGTTGAGCTCATTTGCTCTGCATTATTTTCTAAGTAACCAAACACTGCAATGCTCTGCTTTTCTCCCTCTACAGGAGAGTCAATGTCTCAGTATCTAGAAGACAGATGCTTTCAGTACAAGGTAAGGATCAATGCTCGACGGGAAACCCCATCGACGACTGCTGGCGCTGCGATTCCAACTGGCAAGCGAACCGCCAGAAGCTCGCGGATTGCGGCATTGGGTTCGGCCGTGACGCAATGGGAGGTAAGGGCGGCCAGATCTATGTAGTCACTGACTCTTCCGACCGCGACGTGGCCCGTCCCATCCCCGGAACGCTCCGCTACGCCGTGATCCAAACAGAGCCACTATGGATCGTCTTCTCAGCCGACATGACCATCAAACTCAAGCACGAGCTTATAGTCAACAGCTACAAGACCATCGATGGCCGCGGCGCTAATGTCCACATCGTCGGAAACGGCTGCATAACCCTCCAGTCAGTCTCCAATGTCATCATCCACAACATCCATATCCACCACTGCAAACCCTCGGGTCACGCAGACATTGCCTCGAGCCCCACCCACGTCGGTTGGAGAGGTGTATCCGACGGCGATGGTATCTCTATCTACAGCGCACGCAAAATCTGGATCGACCACTGCGCGCTGTCTTACTGTACGGACGGGTTGATCGACGCCATCATGGGTTCGACGGGGATTACGATCACAAACAACCATTTCTCGCACCATGATGAGGTCATGCTTTTGGGCCACAACGATGGTTACTTGCCAGACTCAGGTATGCAGGTTACGATTGCTTTCAACCACTTCGGGCCGGCGCTTGTGCAGCGTATGCCTCGGTGTAGACGCGGGTACATCCACGTCGTCAACAACGACTTCACGCAGTGGGAGATGTACGCCATCGGCGGTAGTGCTAACCCCACCATTAACAGCCAGGGTAATCGGTACATTGCCCCAGCGAACCAAAACGCCAAAGAGGTAAGAATCTTTGATGGGTAGTTTCGTAATTCACCATTTCTTTTTGTTAGAAGGGAAATAAATAAGTTACCTTTTGGTGAAAAATAAATAGAGGGGTTTTAGGGTATGGGTTATTGCCAAAAGTGGAATAGATGTTTTCATGATATTTTGTGCCTCTAAAACTTTTCTTTTGACTTCGGTTGAAATGGGCAAAATCTAGTGGGATTTTTTTTTCCTCTTACAAAGAATCCTATGGGTTGCTTTCATCCTACTTGCAACGGTGGCGCGTGAGTGATAGAAGCACGCGCCGCGTGATGTGGTGTATGGGCAGAAGGTATCTTGTGTCACGTCATGTCTGAATATTTCAACATGCAAAGTTATTGGACAAAATAAAAATGGTCCTTATTTATTTTTCTTAAATTCTGTTGAAAGTATTCTCTACTTTTTAAAAAAAAAAAATTTCCATGTGAGCAAGAGCTGTTAATTGGCTGTTTGTTGGAAAATTAGCTGAAGATTTGCTTTTTTTTTTTCTTTCTCTTTTCCTGTCTTCCTCCTACGTGGCAATAAAAAGTTGATTTTTTATTTTTATTTTTAAGTTTTGCATGAACAGAAGATTGAAAGAGAGCCACCGCGAAAGCGATTGTGCTTATGCATGCCAGGTTAGCCACCATTAGGGTGGCAGTGAGTGATAGTGTATTATTGCACGCGCTGAGACCGGCGCCTATTGTGTACGACCACGTGGACTGATGGGATTTTTCATGTTTGTTGGTTTGGTTTAGGTGACGAAGCGCGTGGACACAAACGAGGGAGACTGGACTGGGTGGAACTGGAGGACGGAAGGGGACATGATGGTAAATGGAGCGTTCTTTGTGCCATCCGGGGCGGGCCTCAGCACTCAGTACGCCAAGGCCTCAAGCGTTGAGCCCAAATCGGCCGCCCTCATCGACCAGCTCACCTCCACCGCTGGCGTTTTCGGCGACCCCAGGTAACCTCTTAATTACCCTTTTACCCTTTTCCACTTTTTTTTAAAATTTTTGTCTTTGCTACAATAAAGTCCCTGTTTCAATCTTACCTGTCACATTAACTGTCACCACCTTTTTTTTTTGTTAAAGTTTAGTGATTCACTATTTTTTTTCTTGTCTGTTTTTACCATGTTTGCCTTGTTATTTCACACCAAAAAAATTAATAATTCTCCTTATATTGAGGAAACGACAATTCAAAGAAGAAGAAAAAAGAAAGTTGTTTGCCGTTTTGAAGGGGAAAATGTTAATTATCAAATATAATGGTGGGGATTTGTATTCGTGGGTGCACGTGATCATGCGAAGTAATGGAATCTTGGCTCGAGCCAAACACAGCCTTGCAGTTCAATTGTCCTAGTCCTGGCTCAATTTTATTACCTGTCTTTGGAAGACAATGCCGTTGTCTTTCATTTTTTTATTGGCAACCCTTTTTTGCCCTTTTCGCAAAATTGCATCTTTTTATGACCTTGGGATTGGGTAAAGAGTATATACGTTATATACATCATGGTAGTAATACTAGTTCACCCTTTTGTGCTCGTTGGATGGCCATTTGTAATTTGTGGGGTCCAGTCGTCAGACATTTATTTGACCATAGCAGTACTGAAAGCTTTACTCTACTGGGTTTGTCCCCTGGTATTTAAAATCCTCTCTACCCGTTTCATTTTTGACATTTTAATTGATTTTTCTTTCTTTAAACAAGTCATTATAGAGGCACTGAAGAAAAAGGGGTGATAATAATCTTGTCATTCTACAAATTGTTTTGGTTATTTCATTGCTGCAAAAAGGTTGTTTTCCAATCAGAAGAAAATACATGTATGTGTATGGAGAAAAGTGAGAAAAAAAACCAGCAAGTGGGACTCTATTTAATAATTTTTTTGGGGAATTTTGACTAAACCATGGTTTGTTTGTATGGGGAATATGTGACTGGGTTTTTATTCTCTCTACCTGCTTTCCAGCCGTGAAGAGTGGACCCTTTTGTTGTTTTATCTGAAATTTTGGACCCCACTTCTGATATGATATGAACTGGACCAAGACTACTAACCAGTCACAGGGCACAGGTCATAGTACAGCATAGGAACCGGTGATTCACCAAGTCCCATGTCTATTTGCTTTCCTTTGCTTCTGTAGTCTTTCTTTACTGCCCTTTCTCTATTCTAAGTTTTGTCCTTTCACCACTCTTTCTTGGTATTATTAGTCTGTTTCTCTGCTATAATCGAGTGTGAGCTTTTTTAGAGGGCACCCTAGTTTGGTCTCTCACTAATTGGAAGAGACTGTCCCTCAGTGACCAAAAATCGAGGCTTTTGGCAATTTTGGGTGTTAGCATTTCTACATTATTTATCTTGTTTTAACTCTTTAGCTATTTCAAGTGTAGGTTTTGCTTTGCTTTAGGGTTTGTTAGGTCGAGTTGTAGTGTCTATGGATTCTTGCAGTGTTGATAATTTGGGCTGAGGACTTTCCAATCTTATATGTTAGTTTCTTCATTGGATATTTTATTACTTTATGGTGGCCCAATGTCCTATTTCTCTTTTATTGGAACTTGTTTATGAACAACCAAAGCTAACTATTACTTGGCCCCACAATGGTGTATGTCTTCGCCATCGTTTTGGTTTTAATATAGTTTCGGTGGATTGATGTCACACTCTAGTTGTCTTGTATTTTAAATATTGCATCAAATCTAATAAGCAAAATAAAGCTTTCAAATGGGTTTATTTTGGATTTGATTATTATTACTACATGAATATTGGTTGAGTAAAGTAATAATGAAATGTACATTAAAATAATGGTGTAGGGACCAGAGCGTATCACTACCTGGATTCAGCGGCGGTGGGAGCATAACAGGGGCCACAAGCAACACCGGGCATGGGACCACATCCGGCGGAGGCGGAGGCGGCGACGATGACTACTTTGGAATGATATTTGGGAGTGGCGCATCATCAGCAGCCGCCCCCTTGACTCCTTCCTCATCTTTCTCTATCTTTTTGTCTTTTTTAATTATTTTAGTCATCTATTTCACCACCAACTGTGGTGCTCAATTATCATTACCATTATTATTATCATCATTGTTATAGAAGCTTGACAAAGCAAAAAACAATATTATGTGAAATTTCATAATTAGATGAAGATGAGTAAAGAAATCAGAAAAGAAAAAAAAAAGAAGAAAATTTCGCAAATGGATTGGATTCGCATGGGTCCCATCTTTGTTTGTATATGGCCCATTATTCTAGTTTGAAAGGCAGAGAGCATGGAGTGACCTGTAACCACAGTGGTCCCTCTTTGTAGAATCTTTATTGGTTTTTTATTATTATTATGGGTAAGCAAAGCACTGAGCAGTGTTTGGGTCTATTCATATTAAGATACAAAAGCTAATTTTGAGGGCTCTTTTTGACTTGGGAGTGACGATTTTGATGTTCATTTTTGAGTTTTTGGGGTGGAGATTAAAACCACATGCGAAAGAAAAGTGCGGAATGGGCTTAACATGAGTTGGACTTTCGGTTCCCACTTCTCATTTACAGTCATTTTAGAGCAAAATAATCCAATACATATTTGGGTAAAATAATTATAAAAATACATTATACTACTTTATTTATATATTATTTTGGTGAATTCTTCAATCCCTCACAGGACTCAGTCCTTCAGTGTGGGGTCCAGCTTTGTTCTATTTGTCAAAATTTTATAGGATTTGATCTTTTTGTCACATTTGTTTTTGACTTGCAATGACCGGTTTGGTGAACCGGTTAGAAAGTTGTTGGTGATATGGGTGTAAAAAGTAGGGGCAAAAAAGTAATTCCATGTCCAAAAATATGTACAGTTGAAGAGTTGACCGTAAACTTAATATGAATTTGAGAGATATTTACGATTTTGGTAACGTAAGGATTGTGCTTCCGGCAAGTGATTTATATGTTATGTTGAGTGATATGCACTAATAACCACGTAAGTAAAACTGAAATATATTTTGTACTGTTTTGTAAGTTTTTTTAAAGTTTTTTCCCTGGACTTGATCGTAAACTTAAGGACTTGATTGTAAACTTAATATGAATTTGAGAGATATTTACGATTTTGGTAACGTAAGCATTGTGCTTCCGCCAAGTTATTTATATGTTATGTTGAGCGAGATGCACCAATAACCACGTAAGAAAAACTGATATATATTTTGTATTGTTTTGTAAGTTTTTTTAAAGTTTTTTCCCTGGACTTGATCGTAAACTTAATGACTTGATTGTAAACTTAATATGAATTTGAGAGATATTTACGATTTTGGTAACGTAAGCATTGTGCTTCCGCCAAGTTATTTATATGTTATGTTGAGTGAGACGCAACAATAACCACGTTAGTAAAACTGATATATATTTTGTAGTTGTTTTATAAGATTTTTTTAAAGTTTTTTCCCTGGACAAGTTTCATTTATTCAATATTGGGATGAATGAATCACTAACTAAATTAGGTATGGAAAAATGTTATTTAGATGGTTGATTAACTAGGAGAGTCAGTACTTGCTTGATTGATATATGTTTGACACTAACATGTTAATATCTTGCAACTAGTGTTTACATAAATTAAGTGTTAAAATATTCTTAATACAATATCATAAGTTTAGTTGAAATATTCTTAATACATAGGTTTAAAGTGAAGATCGCATTGGTGGCTTAGTGGATGAGGAAATTATAATTTTCTTATCAATTGCATGAAAAATTGGTTCAACCAACTGAGAAGCGTCGATTGTATGAGTGAGTCGTATTGGGGTAAGTAGAACGTCCCCAACCACGCTTTTGTAATCTATGTTGTAGTAATAAAAAACGTATACACTCATCTGGTTTAGTGTTAATACTTTTTCACCATTCGACCACACTTGCCTAATTCTTGTATCTAATTGTAACTGTTTTGGGATAAGTATGTATCCACTACCTTGTCTTGTTGCCGATAATATTTTGAAAGCCCTTATGCCAAGGAGGACTGAATATCTGTTGAGGCTAATGGTGAAGACATCTTCAATTTGTTGGGGTAAGTTAATAACTTTAACAGTCGGACTTCTAGAGTCGAACAAGAACAACACTTGAGTAGTACATTATGTGGCGTTGACACCATTCATTGTTACCCCCTTAATATTTCATAAAGTACAAATATGATTAAGTTTAAATATGATGAATGAAGCTATTTATTTTAAGAAGAAATTATGATCACGTATCTTTGAGACTAGGGTAAGAGATATTTATGACCAGTTTTCGCACTGTACTTGGTTGTCATTGGAATTTTTTACAGTGGCAAAGGCCCTGACATGCCTTCCCATTGATGGAAGATGGCTCATTTGAACTGGTTGAGGTTGGCCTATATCCCATAGTTGTAGTCTCTTGGTTGAATGTAGAATGACTCCTACATTGCTACTCCAGGCAATTGGTGTTGAAAATAGAAGTGGTTGTAAGAGAAGTCCCACATCACAATTCATTTTAATAGTCCCATTTGTAAGATCAAACAATTTAATGAAACTATCTTCGTTGTTTCCATATAGCAGTAGATGATGACTTGGGACATGGCAGTGATATGCTTCATTATCTTGTTGTTCTTGTTCTTTAGTGCTTTTGTGTACATATATGATGAGAGGCATTGAAATAGATGGTATTCCCAGCTAGAAAATCCTCCAAAATTTGTGGAAACCGTTTGTGTACATTGTGACACGTTTATATCGATCTGAATATCCATTTGTTGTGATCGTAACTTGATTCCAAATTCCAGAGGGAAGAATTTTACCAGTGCAGTACCGTCTTGAAATAAGCTATATTTTGCAACATGAAAAGGGTGAACAATTTATAAGTTATTAATCACATAATAAAACGATAATGAATTAACTTGGTAACGATCATTGTAAAAATGAGTAGAGTTCATTTGTATTAAAAATTTAGAAGTTCAATTAATCATTTCGATTAATTTACGAATTTAAAGACTTACCAAACATGTGAGAATATCGTATATACAACATTGTCCTTCGTCGAAAACAAAAATGACAAGGTTTCCATCTGCATTTGTAAATTTTGAATATCTCCCTGATGGAAATGGGAGTCGTATTACTTGTATATGACACTTTGCAAGAGAAACATGTAACAAATGTGTTGGGATCTTGTTTTTGTGTGGGTCGTAAGCACAATTCTTAGTTTTGATATTGGCAACTATTTCAATATTTTTTGTTTCCAACTCTCTGTCTTGTGGGTCCGCCATTTGGAGGAGAGGTTGAGATTATAAACACCCTTCAAACTTTCAGTTAATGGAGTAAATGACGTAGACAAACTACAAGCATATAATAAGGTTAATGTTAGTATTTGAATTTTTTATATTATACTCATTAAGTAGTTAGTGACCAAGCTAAATGAGCAAACTATTGAAATTTTTCTACACAAGCCTTCACAATTTTTAAAAATTTCTTTACAGTTTGTTTCTTGCCCACTTGAGGAAGTGAAGTAGTCCAGTTTAACTTATCAATAAGTTTGAGATAAATGTGGGCTACCAAAGTCAGGCCCACTTGCAAAGTGAAGAACCATTGGAGTTAAAAGATTGAATTCCATTTTCAAACATCAAATTTGGTGAGGTATAGAAAATAATAGGTAACGTTACTTGTGGACATTCATAATTAAACTGAGGTGGGTGTTTAATTTTATGATTGACTATAGAAAAATTTCTTGAGTACTTTGCGAAGTTATGAAAAGATGTTGTGCATAATAAAACATGAAAAATGGTGTATGAACTAGTTACTTGTCGTGCATAGAAAGCAACATCAATTGATCCACCACTTTTGACCTGTTTGTCACAGATGACCAGAAACTTTTGACAACTTGTAGTTGTACTGAAGAGAGGAATTTGTTATGGAATTCGTTATTTCTTGGTGAAGATGAAGGAGAAGCACATACGATGCTATGCGTGTGAACGAACTCCATCCCGTTGTAGATGAAAATTTATTGAAGTATTTTCATATTTGATATAGAAGGCAACAATTGGCGAGGAAAGTAAATGTATATTTATTGCTTGACCGTGTTATAGGTGGGTGATGCATGTACCGTTGTTTTTTGGGAAACTGAGTGATAGGTTAAATTCGTAAACACTTCACAGGTTAACTTGTGGGTACAAATTGGCGAATTTCCAGGAATATCGGTCCAGCCCAGCTAAAAATGGACCTACAGTCATAGAGCAATTTAGGAATAGAAGTAGTACAATAGATTAGGGTAGCTGATTTGTGATAAGACTAATCATTACTATGTTAATACCAAATAAGGTTTAATTTTTGTGTTGTTTGACCGAAGAGAATAAGTAGTACAATAATTAGTTGATCCTCTGATATGGTAAATTTGAGGATCATAATTACGTTAAGGTTTGATCATCTCAGATATGTATTATAAATGCATCACTATAAGAGATGAAATGAGTGAATTGCCAAGTAAATTACGATTTTTGAGGCCTTTAAAACCATATTTTTTTTAAATTGTCAGATACGTATATTAGGAAGATACGTTAGCGGGTAAGAGCTGATAAGTAATTTGAAATTTGTAGTGCGTAACTCATAACTCTTACCCCGTAATAAAAACTGCTACTTTATAATTGTTCAGACTATTCTATTTTATTACGTGCAAATGTTTTATTTGTGTGATTTAGGATGATTGAATCACCAACTATATTATTTACAGGAGAATATTTTATATATTCTGGTTATATTATAACTCGTTACATGTCTTTGTTCTCCTGTGATTGATATCTCAAATCAAATTAATTAATCTATGAAATTAGTTGGCCAACATTAACCGGAAATGATCGAAAATTTCAGTCATGATTTTTTTGATAAAACAAAAGAAATTCGTAAAAGAGACGGTGACGTATAAAAACAACTATTAAAATGTTACGAAGAGGTTGCATTTCAAATTGATGAAAAAAATGTAAGTTAAACCATGTCATGAAATGCATTAACAACACAACATAGTAACTAACATTCATAATAGCCGATTGGTTCATTGCGTACATGGTTATAAAACAACTTCAAAATAGCATATTGAAATAAAACTACCAACCTAATTATTTCATTCCTTATCCAACAAAACTATAATAGAGGACTGCAATAAACACAACACCACAATGAACAAAATACATTTCGGTTCCAGTCATTGATGCCTTACTACTTAGGACTAGAGGGAGGTGGTGGAGAAGAAGACTTGCGTTCGACTAGGTTGGGATTTCCCTTTTGCTCCCTGTGACAACATTGGCAACACCATCGACTCCTAATTTCGTCAACGTCGTTTCGCAGATTAAACAACATGCTAAATGTTAGATTTTGGAAGGTGTTCCTGCTCATGTACATCTCTTGGTGGGACACCTCAGAGTCTGAAGACGACAATGAGATTGTTTTCCCATGTTGTTTCGTCCTTCGACCAGACGAACCTTCGGGTAGAACAACCAGTTTTTTGCGAGGTCGGCCTTCGAAAACCAAAATTAATAGTTACGATTTGCAAATTATTCAAATCAGAGGAAGTTCTGAAGGTAATGTAAAAAAACGTAGTAAATAATATAATCATGAACTTGAGTGGATAACCTCACCTTCGTCGTGGCTGACTTTTCGAAGCATCCCCTTTGACAAGGTCATCTTGTAAACTTTGTGGAGGAGGCACGTCTTTGTCTGGTTGTCGCTTGAGAGTGTTCTTGTTTTTACTAGGATGGCCGACCCTTGTCGGTGGAGATGGCTCAAGAGATCCATGGGGTGTGTCTTGCGTCGTTAATGGGGGGCGGCCAGCCAAGCATTTGAACCTCATGTTTTTAGGAATGGGAAGCAGTTAGGTTTGTGATGGGGAATATGTGAATGGTAAGGGTTTACATATGATTTACTGAAATGAAGAGATGATGTTGGGAAAGAGAAACTGAATAGTGACCTCCAAAACTACACAGTAGGCTAATCATGGCTACTATGTGGACCTGGTTAGATACTAACACACGCAAGAAACATTCGGAATCCTAGTTGAATGATTTTGTTTATTTTTCTTGCACCAAATTTGAATTTATAATGCCACAGTCTGTAAAATATGTAGTCCATTTTTTGGTTAAATGGGCTACACTTATTTTGAATGGGTCGAAATCTTTGCTGGAGATGTCAGTTTTTAATTAAATTCTTGCAAAATACCACATTCCACAATACTGAAAGGAAAATTTTTTAAATTACGGGACCAACAATTATTTAAAAAAATAAATTGCCTATTTATTACATTTTTAAATAGTAAGTGTCTAATAAATTACAAAGCAAGTTATTGTGACATTTTCAACATTTTTAATTATATTTCAAAGTAAATGTGAAGATATAATTTTGTGAAAAGAAAAGTTGTAAACATAGTATAAAACTCTTTGTTGATATTACATTAATTGAATAAGATATTCTAATTGAAGAAATGGTAAATGAAATGATTTCTGTGTTGGATTAGCTTATACAGGATCTTTATTTATTTCCATGTATATCTAATATTAAATAAATTAATACATAATAGCCTAAAACATGTTTACAAAATTAATTGAAAGAGAAACAAAGAATAGAATACTTACAGTATACGCAGGGGAATTAAAGAGTCATTCCTTTAGTTTCTCTAACTCTTGTATCCTCTCTGTCACAGAGTATTATCAAGAAACTGAACCGATTTTTTATTTTCTTCACAATCTTCCAATGTATCCTTAGAACGACCTAGACTAGTGTGGGGAATTCTGAACACATGAGATAAATATAGAGAGAATAAGAGAAAATAACAAAGAGGCTTAGAAAATGACTTGTGTTTAGAGAGAATCTAAATCTATCAGAAAATCTGAGTTGTGACTTATGTTTTGACTTCTTTCTAAGCACTCATTTTATAGACTCAATTAGGTCAATTAATTTAATTAGAAAATCAATAAAATAATAGTCATTTAAAGCCGTAGGTCGAAATTATCATGGGCTTTAGGCCTGTGAAAATTTTCATTTGATTATAAGCACATTGGACTTAAAATCAATGTCTGTATTATTTTCTATCGATTTAATTAATTAAATAATTTTTTAAATCGTTTATCAAATTAATTATTTATAATTTCAACCTTGATTTAAACTTATTTTTTAATTTAGATACGAATTTATCTTAATTAATAAAGCTGCCATAATTTCTCTATTTTTCTCAAAATTACACAACTCTGTGAAACTATCCAAAATTGACCTGGTCAACTTTGATAATTAAATCAATTAATTGAGACTATGTAGATGATTTTATCCAAGGTACAATGGGGACCATGGGCCTATGAAATAAAGCTCGAATAAGTTATCATAAATCTAACAAATAAATTTACTAACTTATTAATTCCTTGTGACTCCACTATAGACTCGGAATTGCACTCTTGAATTCATAGAACGCTCTATAACAAATATATATACGCTATTAATTATCCATTGTTACAACCGTAATTGTCACTCAATCCTCTATAGACGGTCTACAATGAGATATGACTAAAATACCATTTTACCCCTCATTGTATTTTATTCTTAAAACACTTAATTCCTTGTAAATGATATTTCAGTAAACTAATTTAATTACTGAAATGAGATCTCTATCATTTAACACCTTGAATCAAACTAAAAGGAAACCATCGTTTGACTTCTTCATCAGAAGCTATAGATGTTCATATCTATGATTAACACTCCCACTCAATTATACTACCGAGTTCCGAAGATGTAAGTATGGGCTAGTCCTTAGGGTAAGCTGGTAACGAACAAGTCAAAGAACTCAAATAATACAATCAGTTATAATACTAACCACTCATAATTTAGATTGAATTGACCTATGGTCAACTATATCATATGACTAGAATATATAATAACGGTATGTTTATTTATCTTATCAACTGTGAATATCGGTCCAGTCCGATGTAACAAATACATCCGATCTTATCTACTTTGGTATAATGTTCTGGAAAGAACATAACACTGTAATGTGTAAGTAGATCATATCGTAGATTGGCAAGTCAGTGTAAATCCTGTACACTGACTAATCTTAGGACTAACTTATTTTGAAAGGGCATCCTGGAATAGAAGCCAAGACCATCGCATTGGTGTGCTGCATACTCCTAGATCGCGCCATCCGATGCCTCCCGGGATGCAATGAAGAGGTCGTGGTTCCCAAGTCCGAGATTAGACCGGGACGACTATGGATGAACCCGCGTCCTGGTAAACGAACCGGGACCCTGGTAAATGAAGAGGGATGTTGGTAAACGGACGTGGACCCGGTGTCGAAGTTGGGTGTGATAAATTGTCCCCGATACTGACATCACCCCAAGAAGTGTGTAGCTATGTCTCCATAGATAACCTGCAGAAGAGGTTACATCAGGAATGTACGGCGTCGGTTCAAAACTCCACTACCATTACTCTGACAGATCTTGTCCTCTTAATCTCCCTCTAGAAAACAGGCAAACAGAGGTCGTCAACAAGATGTTGAAGGGAACAATGAAGAAAAAGCTTCAAGCCTGAAAAAGTAAGTGGCCAGAGGAGTTGCCCTGTGTACCTCTTCATCGTCCAAGGGTTCCGCATCAGTTTTCTCCTTGGCATCAAACTCGACTCTTTTCGTGGTGGGGTCGGGGTAAAGCAGGAGGTTCGTGTTCTTGTCATGGAGCCAAGCCATATAGATGGCCTCGTCGAATGTAGCCTCCAGCAAGGCGTCAGCATGTGTAACGCCCTAGTTACCCCAGAACAGTTACGGTGAATCAGAAATTTGACTCGCTACCCAAGTCATTTAGTTAAAAACGTGCTTGTAAGTATTATTAACAGACTAAGGTGGAAAACAATAAAAAGGAAAGGATATATTTTATTAAATACATAAAACTGTTCATGGGCCCATAAAAACATTTACAAGTTATTTATAACTCAACAAGGTCATTACTGTTTCAAATTTACAACCCCCCGACCTAAGCGGCAAAAATATGGTAAACCCCCTAGTTCCTCTAAGAAATCCTTGGCCGTGGTGGTGAACCAAATCAGGGA
Source organism: Humulus lupulus (assembly GCF_963169125.1). Classification (NCBI taxonomy): domain Eukaryota; kingdom Viridiplantae; phylum Streptophyta; class Magnoliopsida; order Rosales; family Cannabaceae; genus Humulus; species Humulus lupulus. The sequence continues at coordinate 77,800,316 of NC_084800.1, forward strand.
AAACCAGAGAATTCAAGGTATAGAAACGTACCCAAAGATCAGCTTATGATGCTCTTCAATGGAGGAACACTGTCCCAAACTCGTGAGGCTTACTTCCCAAGATTGAATCCTCAAGAATGGCTCAAAAATCTCAAAGGAAACTGGAGGAGAAAAAGATATGGGAAGGCTCTTATAGATGCTCTGTTTTCGTACCTCTTTCATAGCCTAAAATGGTTTATATCAATCCTATGGGTGAAAAGACCATTATACCCCTAGGTCAAATAAAGGTTTGTAAAGGCTCGCAAGGGAAAAATTGGTATTCCCCACCCATTTCGTTAATCATAATTAACGCTCTCCAATTCCTGCTATTCTCGATAATCTCAAACACCAATAATTAATATCCCGTTATCCTTTAATTCCTGGTAACACTCTTGTTATCCCCATTTCCTGTCGTGGCCCCGGGACGATGATCCAGGCCCATGGTCTGGGCGATTGGATATGGGCCCAGCCCAGGCCTGCTTAGCACGGGAGTAACCAAGGACGACGGGCCAAGTGTGGTTCCGGACCTGGATGGTGTCCAGGAAGATGATCCATGACAGTCGCCCGGGAGACTTATGGCCAGTTGGGGATACGGTCGCGGTATACGCAAAATGATCCCGGAGTCTGGTAAACGGTCCGAGCCTGTGGTAAACGAAGAGGGGCAGAGGTAAACAAACCTGGGTCATGTCCTCCAGGTTGGCAGGAAAAGGCATCCATGACCCTGAAGTCGCCGCACGACGTGTGGGAGCTGTCCCCACTTTTCACATGCGGAAAAGGCCACCTCCGGATTGCACGCCGCTGGTTCAGACCTGCACTGGCAGTGCACTGACCGATCTTCTCTACTGAATCTGCCTCGTAACTCAGAATGTCCAAACCAAAAGGCCTATTTTGTTGGGCAGAGCATAGGCTTTGGGCTGCCCCAGTGGGCTTCAGTCTCTCTTAATCTTTTGTATTTTTATCCTTTGTACTGGGCTTCCATTATAGAAGCCTAGGGTATTTATCCTTGATGGGCCCGGGTCATACCCGGTCGAAGGCCCGTGCTCCTGTGAGCCTATAAATACAGATGGCAAAGCTCTGCAGAAGGGATCTCTCTTCAACTTGTATACAGTTACTATGTCAAAACATAGAGAGAAACTCCATTGTAAAAGAGTTTCCAAGCTCTAATACAACTGACTCGTGGACTAAGGCTCGTTAACTCCTCAATCATGTAAAAATCCTATTTTTATCTTCTAAATTCCATATCACTAGTCTTACCTAATATTCATTAATATAGTTTCCGAAAATCTCGGTAAACAGCTCTAATCATTAAAATCACCCCGAGACTCATCCCGAGGCCCGAACTTAAACCTATCCACATAATAATTGGTTCTCACATATACCACATATTTATTTCAGATTACATTACCACATAATACCATCAATTATCATATAAACATTAGTAAACATATAATTACTCATTTAAATCACAATTATTCCATTAATGCCGTCCTGGCACACTAAGCAAAGCCCTTAAGCCTTATTAGCGATTTTGGGTCGTTACAATGGGTCTCCCCATGCATCTTCACCTCCAGCTGAAGCAGCTCATCTAATGTCTGAACACAGGTCTCCACAGTCTCCAATGACTTAAACATATCGTAGGGGTGAAAATAATAAATTGCCCCTAACTCATTTAAAGTTTTGTAAAGGCTCCCAAGGGTAAAACCGTCATTTCCCATGCGTTTTGTTAATCATAATTAACACCCTCAACTTCCCATTATTGTAGATATTCTCAAATACGAATAATTCATATCCCGTTACCCGTTAATCCCCAGCAACGCTGTAATCACCAAATTACCCGGAGACTCACCCCGAGCTCCGAACTTAATCCCGTTATGACCAACATGCATGAATATACATAATTACGCCATCATCTGGCCAAATTACGAAACTGCCTCTATGATGAAATGTGGACCCAAATGCATGCATTTAACATCATATTATAATATAATTCACATAAACATGCCCTTCGTCTGTTTTTAACTACACAAGACCACGAAGTAATCAACCTTTTCTACCGTTTCATTTTTACTCGTCTTCTCTTTAGTAAGTTGCATCAGCATAACAGAGACTTCTCTTTAATAAGTTGAAATACTAATGTATTAAATAATTATGATACATTAGTGTTTCAGTGAAACTCCACATCATTTTTGGAAAAAAATCTCCGCATTTTGCAGCTATGTTCATAACTACAAAATTATATTTTTAATGATGTATAACTGTATTCTATAATTTGTTTGACCATAATTTAAAAAAAAGATATATTTCACATGTGGTATTAATATATATTTATAAAATTCTAATGATTTCATGAAATTTTGTTAACACAACTGGGAAGGTGCTATCTGAGTTGTTACACGAGGAAGGGGGTTCGACTTGGTGCATTGTTACATTTATGCTCTTTAATTAAACGTAAGTTCAACTTTTTTTGCTCAACTAGCTTTCACCCCTCCTTTGAAATTCAAATCAACTCTCTTGCATTGATTTTGCCTATATATATACAATAAATTTTTGCAAATTAAGTTCACACCACACTCAAAAGATTAGTTGAACATCTTCCCTCTAGTATTTTAAGTAAATACTAAACACAATATCAACCGTTTTCAGTTTCAATCCAAAACAAGAGGATGCTGAAAGATATGAAAATAGGTAACGTTACACATATTTTGATTTCTAATTATAACAAAAGGGTTCACACAACATGATCCTTTATACTAATACATTGTACACATACACTCATGTTTACTTGATAGAACCATATGGCCACATCGGCAACCATGGTTACTGAAAAAGAGTGACTACATAAACCAAATATCCATTATATATATAACTACTACATTAGCTTGTTAAGTTCAAGTTAATTTTCTCTGTCAGTACACAACATCCTCCAACTCTTGGAAACACAAAACCATAGTGTCTAGTGCATCTTGCATAGCACCGACGGTTAAGCTGCTCAAACCTTTCTTCTCAATCTTAGCTCGGAGTAACTGAGCCGTCGTCATACCCTTGTCAAACTTCCCAATCTGTTCCTTAATAAAACATTCAATGTCAGTGGGTTTTGGATACTCTAATTTGGCAACGTCAGGTTTCTTAACAACCGGGTACGGGGATATGGTTGTTAATTTTATGCCTACAGCCACCTGGGTGGTTCGAAAGTAAACTGGAGGAGTTAAATCCATTGCGATGGTGTTGCGGCCTGAATCCATCGTTTGTATGGCTCCAGCGTCAGTGTCTGCTTCCGCATCCAAAATTATGTCACGTTTGTTCAACTCTGAATCGTTGGCTGAGGTGGCCATCATCTTTTCAAAATATTACCCTTAATGTCTATGCTCGCCAAAACAGAAGTCCAATGCACATATGTGTTTATACCAGTGTTGGATTTATATATTGGCAATTTATTATGGTTTCCATTAGTTTTGTCTTATTATAGTACAATTACATTAGTGTATCTGTGCATTGAGAACCCATATATCCCACAATACCCGCCAAGCATTGAATGATTGACTGACTACCAACAGTATTTTGAAATTGACTACACTGTCGTGGGATCCACCCATTTTTTTGGAGTATTTATACACGTTATGCCTTCTTTGACTCAAATACTACCCACCCTAGCCATACCTTCATGTCATATCCAAATTTGATTTTAATATCCATAGTGGGGCCAATTCCGAGGGTGCATTGTTTATTTGCTCATAACACGACCCTACATTGTTACTTGCATTTATTTCAAATGTCACTGCTGCAGGAATGTACTATAAGAAATGATAGTGTGGCCTCGTATTGGTCCCACTTAAAATTTGTGTCATAACGCCTATGGCACTTAGGCATACCTACACCTCTCAATGACTTCTAGAGTACACCATCCATGTCCTATGCTCTTGTTTGGACTATGTTATTAGTGTGCATATGTATGGAACACTATTAACTCCCATTTATTTACGCCCAATCATCTACTATGGATTCCGGCTCTTCATTCGACTCATGCAATTGAGAGGTTTTCCCCGAGGTCGCCCGTCAAGAAAACATCCGCCCGGAACTGGAAGAGTTCACACACTGTAGAATAACAACCCTCCCCCCACACCCTTTAGAGTACATTAATGATCTAAAGGATAAATTGGAGGAGAAGAAGTTCTTGATTTGGCAAATCAATTTTGAAAAAGGTATGTTGGAGGAACGTAACAAGTCAATGGAAGCGAAGATATTGGAGTTGGAGGCGGAAATTGTTGAACGGTGCAACGAATTAGAAGGATTGAGAAGGATTGCTTCCAAGGACGACTACCAAAGGTTGTCCGAAGTAGTGGACGAACTTAAGTCTAAGGCATTGACTAGATACCAACAATATCTAGATGAAAAAGTGCACAACAGGGTCGGCGTCCGTTTGCAAAAGGAAGGTAGAAGAGGATGAACAACTCCATTGTTAGTAACTTCAAAACTTTATGATACTATCCTTGTCTAAGTTAGTCTAAGTGGGCGTTGCATTGCATTAGTTTCACCGAGTATATCTGGTTTGTTAGTTTATAAGCGTTGTTCAATTAGGTTTGGGTTGTTAGTTTCTTGAGGTGGTGTATGTCACAATGCCTTGTTTGTCAGATTATTTGACTAAACTTTCATAATATGCATTTGTAGTACTTATGATAATTAATAACTTATTATGGAATTATGTTCACTAGTATTACTGTAAATGAATGTGAGAGTTACACTTGAGGACACTTAGTGGGACAACCTTCCCATCATGAAGAAATTGTTAGAGTACCACATGACAGTGCACCTATCTAGAGAGTAGGTTCATCTAGTCTAAGTAAAGTTGGTTGTTGCCATACTCAAACAGCACCTCCCATCCCCCAATTACGACCATATATATATGCAGGTACAATTTTTTTTTTTATGAACCCCTGCCAACTGAAGGATTCACAACTACATTGTTAAAAAGTGTTGTTCTACAGATCGGTCATACATGGATCTTATTTTCTACATTTTCCCAGTTACATACAACATCGTCCCCTTGTTGACTACATAAACCAAATATATGTCTTTCGGTGATACAAATGAGGAGTTACAAAAATTGAATCCATTTCTCGGTATATTTAATTATCCTTCGAAATTGGGTTATAATATAAATTGGAAAGGAAAGCACTAATGCTTTTTGTAATGACCCACTACCCTACACTTACATATAAAAACATCATAACTTTATTTAAAACTAAAAAGGAAATGTTAAACTATATAAAATTTAAAGTAGGATATGGGATCCCATTGTTTTTAAAATAAAAACATATCATAACTTTAAGTAAATGGATTACAAAATAAAGTACGGAAAATACATATAAAGCATAATTTTTAAAATACTAAGAAGCGACTTCATCATCGAACCGAAACGCTCAATCCACCGATTCCATCCCGCCTCAATACATAACCCCTAAGCTGCCAAGAACCTTTCCGCCACCAAAGCTATTTTTCTGGACATATAAACATAAAGGAATGAGCCTAATGCTCAGGAAGAAAAATCTAACAACATAAATCATATACATAAAATTATATCATAGGCTAAAAACATACCATAACATATACTATAAGCATATCATATATGTCATATATACTATAATGGCCGTTACTACTTGGGGCTTGTCAAGTAAACAAGTCATATTAATCAAACCTAGGTTAAAATTAATATTCTAAAACTATAGGTTAAACTTAGAAAATGTACAAGTGTTACCACGAGTGTCCAGCTAAATCCAAAACTGAACCAAAATCCACAGTCATAAAAATACTACAACTATTACTATTGGTGCTACTATCTAACTAGCTAAGTAAAGTTCTTGGACTCTACACTTTTTAAATAATTACAATTATAATGATTAAATAAGCTCTTTAATATGAAATAATACTCCATGAGTTCATAATAATTGAAATATTCAAAATTTTAATTATTTCATTTCTTCAGCTTTAAGAAGTACGATATGAAATCATGGGTGAAGTTCATAACCTAATAAAGCTTATTAACACAAACAACAAAGTAATTTAAAACATATATATTCTACTCACCCATGCGTCGCAAAACTATGACTGTCGACTATCGTACTTTCATTTAGAGGAATATCGCCACTCGCAGAAATGTTATTTTACCATGGTGTAGATGTGTCATTATTGCCATCGTCATTGCTTTCTCCAGGCTGGATGAAGCCACAACATACACTTGCTTCTGTGGATGGAAACTTAGAAAATGGTTGAAATTGTTGAGTCATTTGAATTTGAGGTTGAACTTTGCAAGTTGCCCTGTTGTGCCCTAACTCGTTGCAGTTTCTGCATCTTCTCTTGTTAGCCACCTTGTTATCATGCTCCTTCTCCTTTCCTTTTGAATTTTTATTAGGTTCCCTCCCCTTAGTCCGAATTAAAGCTGAATCTTGGATCCCTCTGTTAGATGGGTGGGAGTGGTTCTCATTTTGCTCAATGTTTGCGTCACCGGATTGATTACAAAATTGGAAGCACATTGACTTAAATTTCTCCTCCAACCGAGACATCTCATTCATGGCCTCTTCGTAAGTGTCGCTTTGCTTGGTCGCAAAGTATCCCATTGCATTGAACCGTGATGTTAATGATCCCCATCTTGTACATACCAACACATCAGCGAGCACCCTAGAATGGGGGAAACCATTCAATTCAACCGAGCTCTTAGCATCCTTCCTCCATCTAGCCTTAAACAGAAAGTCTGGAATGCAAGGTATGTTCAAGTGCTTCATAACAGTGAATATATGACGACATGGAATTCCATCGGACTCGAACAACATACATGTACAATTGATGTGTCCATGGTCAGTGTCGTAGTTCACTTGACTCCGTACTAGTCCTTTTGGGAAATGTGTCAAGTAGTACGACCGACTGTTAACTGTTACATCTGCAGAGTCAACTGAGTATGAAAGAGCACTACTGATTTGCTCTGCCACCTTTTCGTACATGGTCCTGGTAAGAATGGAGGCAACTTGTTGGTAGTACTGGTGGAGGACGTTTGTTGGTATACTGGGCGAAGTGTGGTTACTGATGAAGTCATCCTCCCTTTCGGTGTGGCGAATGTTCTGTATGGCTGCATCAACTTGGCCGACAAGATCCCTAAGCTTAAGTTTGCTCGTTAGGAAGTGCGATAGGTAGGAATTGATTGACTCGGACCTTTGGGTGGTTGTAAGACCCGCGAAGAAGTTTCCCCGAAGGAAACACTCAGCCCAACTTTTACGGTTGGCGTAAGTTGTTTTTGCCCAGTGACTTTCTTGAAGATGGAATTCTGAGACCATATTGTTCCAAGTATCCTCAAACTGTTCCTCAGTACAATATTGATAAAGGAGCTCGTTGAATTTTTCCTTGAAAATTGGGTGAGGTACATTGCTGGTTAAGTTGGCCTGAAGGTGCCATGCACACAAACGGTGGACTGACTGCGGCATGACTACCTTTATTGCGTTTGCCATAGCGCGGTCTCCGTCGGTGACAATAACATGCGGTGCCTTGTTTTTCATGCACTCTAAGAATTCTTGTAAAACCCATATGTATGTCTCCTCCGTCTCATCGTATAACAATGCAACTGCAAAAACAATTGTTCTGAAATGATGGTTCACCCCGACGAAGATTAGTAATGGTTTGTTGTATGCATTTTTCCTATATGTCGTGTCAAAAGCCATGATTTCGCCGAACAAATTGTAATCTCTACGACAATTTCCATCGGCCCAGAACAGGTCTGCCAATCTAAAGTCCTTGTCAATTGTGTGTGTTTCATAGAAATCAGGGTCACGCAAACCGAGACATTCTAGGTAACCGAGTGCACCTTCAGCGTCTGTTTCCCCTTCTTCTGCTTCCTGTCGTCTTTGGCGACCAATCCAATTATAAAGATCCTTTTTCATGAATGGAAGATACTCACGTCCTCCCCTTTCTCGTGCTAAATGATTTAATATATGGCAAGTGCGTATGCCCGATCGTCTCATTGAAATGACCTGTGCACCTATACATTCTGGTATAGCTCGGTTGGATCGCAGGAAGTGTAGCTCTGTCTTTGCAGCTAGGTCATGATTATGAACTGGGTTAAAGTCTTTCGCCACCCACGTGTTATCCGACCTATCCAAGTTTACTCGGAGTACTGCGAGACAACCTGTCCTGGTAATGGCTCTGGGTGTTTTCTTTCGGTTAGTTAGGTTTTTCCACTTCTCTCTTCTGAAGCCCTGTTTCGAGCAAACCCATTTTCTTTGCCACTCTGAGTTATCGGCCTTCTCGCGACGAACATCTTCTTTTCGAACACTAAACCCCATCCATTGGGAGTACGTGTAATAAAAATCTTCCCATTCTTGAAGGGTATTAAGGTGTTGATGTACGATGTCTTCTTTTGATAGTTCTTGTGGATCTTTATTGAAAAATTTAACTTGGCCGGTACTGTACAGATGTCACTTTCCATGTTTTCCGTGTTTTCTCAATATTAAATCGCTGAATACACTACAACTTGGTAAGTGCCGAGGAAAGTAGAAAAAATATTTCAGTAATATGAAAGTCGTGATTTAATAGATTTCGGGGCATTAAATATTGAAATTTAGGATATCTCCCCTCTATTGTTTTTAAAAATTTGTGAGATGTTGTTGTTAAAAACTTAATTTTTTTTAGTAAAAGGGCTTTTATTAAATTAATCTTCGACTTGCCAAAACGTGATATAATATATTTCAATTTCTATATTCAAATTCTTATTAGGGTTCATTTAAATTAGGCAAAATGGAAAATTTTATATCTGTGATCTTAAAATGTACATCGGCCCGGTAACTTATATTGGACAGTGTTACTTCTTGGGTAAAATGTTGGTGTTTCCCTCCTACACTTTTCACTTTTCAGTTTAGTGGGAAATAAAAAGAGCAAAACTACGGATAATGTTCACATCTTCTATTTCCTATGGGCCTGTTTGGTAAAAAAATTATTTTTTAAATTTATTAAACACAAAAATATAAATATTAATTTTTTTTTATTTCTTTATTTTTAACAAATAGAAAGATGATCGGTAACTATTTTTATTTGCTGTTTTTAAAAACAAAGAATAGTAAACACGTAACTTATATATATATATATTTTTAACAATACTAGGTGTTGATTTGAATAATGGAAGAAAAAATTAAGAAAAATTATAAACTATTTAAACGAATTTTGAAAGTAAAATAATAATTTTATCAACATTTAATAAATTTTAATTAAAATTTAATAAATTAAAAAAGAGTTACCAAACATAATTTTTGTTTAATTGTTACATTTTTAATTAATTAAATAACAAGTGTTAACAAACGACACCTATGTATAAAGAGGATGGGTGACTACAGCATGAATGCATGTGAATTATTATTTGGTTCTTTTTTTCAGGTTAGCAACTGTATATTTGGTCTTATGTACAAGGCTTATACATATTATTATTTCTTATGTCATATGGGTTTCTATTACACTATATGCAATAAAAAATTGGGAGATAAATTACCAATTTTTTGGTGCCCAAGGTGATCTTTCTGATTTCGTAATAAATTAACCATATGAAATCTTATACATAAATGGTCATAGTTTACAAAAAATGTAAATCAGAGTGCAAATACTTTGGGTGTGTAATTTTTATGCGATATTACTTTGGACTTTCATCAAACTAATATTTCTGTACGAAGTAAGATTAATTTAAAAGGTGAATGACATCAAGTACATAACATACAGATAGCCTTAACAAGGATATATCACCTACTACAAAGCATTGCAACTATCTTACTAATAAAAGGTACTTGGATTACCCAAAATAGTGTTTTAGGTAAATTTAGTACTTAATACGAGTGCGTACGTAATATAAAAAACAATAATGCATTTGCAAGACACTTGATGACATGAAATTTAACATAGTGAGGTCATAATGCAATTGGATCTTATAACCAAAAGCATCATAATGTGAAATATCAGTCAAGCACTATGATCTCCATCCTAATTCCTGAGTCGTTAGCTTCGACACACAACTCACTGCTAATGGTCTCTTGATGCTTAACCATAGTTCCTAGATGATCTATAATCTGGCGCTGTTGGAAAAGGAAAGACTTAATGTCCATTGAATTAACCCTTAAAGTTGAAGCTTTCTTAGCAGCAAGGTTTTTGAAAGTTGAAAGCTTCTCAATCTTAAGATCTTTTTTCATACAGTTTTTGCACTTACCACGGAAACCAGGCTTAGTCTTTGGTTTCTTACTACCATTATCACTCGGTGACATCGTCGCTGACCTGTTAACCGAGGAAGGAGCGGAGTGGGTTGTCATTTCAGTGTTCTTAGTGGACGGTGGTGTTGGGGGAGTGGACTCAACATGGAAAGGAATTGGGAATTTATGGGTTGGTGATTCAGGCTCTTTTTTAACTACGACCTCCTTTGGGGATAGATTGACGCATAAGTTAGAAGATGCCATGTTTTTTTAATGGTTCAGTGCAAAAAACTAGGGTACAAGGCGAGGGATTGGGGGTGGCGGGTTTCACTAACCGAGAGTGTTATATATACTGGGAGGCTGGGGTTGTTCATTCTCAAAACTGGTTCCCGCCAAAAAATTTGTTGGTTAAGGATGCTATATTCAACCTTAACGATAATGTGTAACAGTGAAACAAAACCCTTAACAAAACGATGGTTTCGTGATTACAAATGGAAGTGGCTTACATTTTCCATGTTTCAAGCAAATTAAATGAACAGTAAGGGTCAGTGGTACCTTTAAGTTATTGTGGCCCAATGCTATCTGAACACTTGCATCCCTTCTTACTCTTCCACCTGCTCAATTACAGGTAGCTAAATCAAAGGACACAATATTCCCCTGACAATCCGCCCCAAAGAAGATCCTATACAACTTTATTAATAGGCAAATTAATTAAGGCAATATCTTTCATTTTATTCTGAAATGGCGGGATCGATTATAGAAAATGTACATATAACATGGGAATGGATTTATTGATTTTATTACAGCTCGTATACCTTAATAAGGAGTGTTAGTTGAACATTACGAGTGGTGCAGAAAATAATGAAGCCATCAGTGAAAATTGGCACCTAAAAACAAATGAACACATCAAATCATATAGAGTAAGTATATCTTCTCGTAAATTTGTTTAGATGAGCATGACATAAAAATTACCTCTTTCAGTAGCTCATAAACTATATACTAACAAGTAAACGTTGGTTGACTTTGTGACTTTCTATGATACTAGATGTAGATCTTGCCATCCAAGGGCGAAGAGAGGCATAACATCAGTTTGGTTCACAAAAAACATGTGAATGGCTCATATATATACTGCTATTGAATGAGCCATTTAATGTGGTGGTTTTGGTTTGTTGTCGCAACTGTGCCTTACATTAATTATCGTTCTCCTTACACCTGGTGGTAAATGGTGTGTCATTTCATCCATACATTAAATGAACAAACATTCATGTTATTCCATAATTATAATTTGTTAATTAATAAACGCTCAAACAATCAATAGAAGGTGACATCACAGTAAATGCATTAAAAATATGGGGTGGTAGATGTAAAAGGGAATTTACTCATTTGGTTCTTTTATTTTTTTTTTCAAAATATCATTCGGTATTCTATTTGCAATAATACTCATATGATACCCGTATTTTGAAAATATAAATATTTGGTATCCTAATTGATAAAATTTTGCCATTAACACCAAATTGTCAGCAGTTATTTATAATTTGTAGCTCGTATGATTAAATTTATTGTAATTTGATTAAATTGGTAAAAACTTATTAATTAAATTTTAGTTTATGGTACTAAATATGTACATTTTAAAAATACAGGGTACCAAATATCTCAATTGTACCAAATGAACATTATTTGTACCAACATGATACTCTGGAAAAATACATGTTAGCAAATGGTTACTTACCTGATGTAAAACGAATTAATATATTACAAAGGTGAAGTGTAGTGATTGACTTACATGAATCCTCTTTGTTGGGTTGAAATGGGAATGGTGACAATTGTTGGGGCTCTTACATGACAAATATAGATTTTTATTCTTGAATGTGTAAATGGTAGTACATAGTTTTGTTTAATGGTAGATGCCATCTAGTAATGAACCTTCATTTAGAAGCCATAGGAATTGAGAAACACTAGGAGTAATCGACCATAAAGGGTATTACTCGGTGTTACACAATACATACGAAGTAAGCTGGAGAAGACTTGTTAAAACTAAAACCATAACATTTAATATATACATAGAGGATAGTTTGCATTACACATGCAAGGGCCCCTTACACATTGATAAAACCCACCTAGACATCATAGTAGGGGGTACACAAAAGAGAAGAGTTTCCAAAAGTACGATCCAAAAGACCGTTTTACAGCAAAGTGACTTGTAAAGCCATTAAAACTTGAAAAGATACATATTCAGTAATTCCATTTATAGTAAGTGTAGACCAAACTGAGTAGATATAACTAAATAGATATCTATTGATTAGGTGGCTTCTGAGTTTGGACGTATAGTGGGTACATGTTGATATAGCCACTCCGGAGTTCATTAATCGCGGCTGCCACAAATTCCATTTCCTTTCTCCAGGCCATCTCTGTTGCAACCGACTTCTCTTTCAGCTCTAATACCACCATCTTGATGGAGTGTAGGTCAAACTTAAGGAGAGTGTTCTGGATGTTGGACGCATTGTATCTCCTCTCCCATTCGTTCCGTTCGGTGGCCAGCCTGACGTTGTCATGCACAATTCAGTTAATGTATTGCATTTGCTCAAGATGATTGTCATCAAACGACGGGAAGTTAACGATGTTATTCATTGGCAAAGGTGTGGAGTCCATTTTAGAGAGAAAAAGAGGATATCCAAGTATACAAGAAGGGTGGTGGAGATTTAATTGAGGTCAACACGATCCCTACACACACATATATATATATATACATATAGAAAACACATTCCTCTGCAAATGGTGGAGTTGTTAATGCACTGTCACTTATCAAAAATAGGGTTGCACATCAGTCAAAATTACATAAAGTATGCAATTATTAGAAACATAAGGAAGCAGTCACGTATTATGTGGGAAGAATTAGAATTTGCGTTTCAGCACGTCATGGTCACGTGAGTTGCGAGTGCTATTACGTGGGAAGTTATTTGGAGCACAGTACATGAGAAAAATAAGAAAGGAGACGGAATTGACTTCCATTTTCACGTTTTTTTTCATGTATATCAGAAACCTTTTATTAGTGGGTCATACTTAATATCAACTTATAATTCATAGATTATTTTCAAATTAAAATAAAATCTCCGTATATATGAGGGCCACACTCTCATGTTTTAGTATCGTGTAAATAGAGTGTAAATAGAATGTACAGGAGTAATATTGGATCCACACACAAGTACAAATCATTATATAGGGCCCCACACGTTTGACTATCTATTTGTGTTTTTGATTTTCGCTTGTTTCCAAAGGTTGCGTGCACAATTTTACTATGGATCACATTTGGTGGTCATGGGCCCACGTTATATCACTTTCATCAGGCTTTCATTAGCTTGTACCGATCAACATAAACCGAAAATACAGGATAGTGGGTTGTCATTTACACTGTACTCTACCATTATCTCTCTTGATATACTGCGGTGGGACTATATTGAGTTATTGAAACTAAATTTTTCAAAGGGCACTCGGTCATGGATTCAAATTCTTCAATCAATTCCTGCAATTTAGAGTTTCTACATGACCTCCCACCACGACAACCAGACCCCCCAGATTGGGAACAATTCAGTTTCTATAAAATAACAACACTTCCAGCAGATCCGGTCAATTACATTAACGATCTCCTGACTACATTAGGGGAGAAAGAGTACCACATTTCAAATATTGATAGGGAAAAACGTGTTTTGGAGGAACGAAACATAATAATGAAGGAGAAGATACTGCGGCTAGAGGCAGAGCTTGCCGAGAAGTCAAATAATTTACAAGAAATGACACGGGATGCTTCGTACTCGAAGGACGAGTGGATGGAAGATTATGAACGGCTTTCCGAAGCAGTGCTGCAACTTAAAACAGAGTCAATTACTAGGTACCAAGAATACCTAGATGAGAGATTGAATAATATTGTGGGCCGTGAACTCTCCAATTTGAGGTGGAAGAGGATGACCAGTACCTAAGTTAGTAGCTTAATCTATTACTTGTTATGTTCATTGTTTCCTTAAAGTAAATGTTAGTTACGATTTTTAATCTTTCGTTGCCTCTGTTATTTCCAAAGTTGCTGACATTTTTTTAAAATGTTTGTTTGTAAGTTGGCCTTCTAAATTATATTTAATTAAATTTTATTTTCCTTTGTTATTTATGGACTCATCACACTTTTTTTAACATTAACTTTGAAAATATTTTACTTTCACTATCGAAATGAAATTGAGTGTATCTGTTTACTAGTATATTGATAGGACAGGACAATTTCGGGAGCCCATAATGTGAACTGTTCTTCACATTACCCCATAAGAAGGAAATGTGAGTCTATTTTTAGGGTGGGTGGATGTAGTATTATTAAGCTCATGCTCTTCTAAGATAAGTCAGAATAAAAGAAACAAATATTGTAATAATGGCCAATATCTTGTACGAAGGCTATGTTTTACCTGTTCCGTTTTTACTAAAAAAGCTGACTTCAATGGTTTTTGTATATCATGTTACCTCATACACACGACCTCAATGATGGTGGTCTTTAAAAAATAATTTTTTTGTAATTTATTTTTTGTGCTATTCATTGAAATTGAGCGTCAGCCGTATAAACCCAAAAATCCATATTTTAACTACATCTTCACCAACTCTTAAAGATCATCACTTTCCCACATTTGGGTATTATAGTTTTTATGTAATTCAGCTTTTCTCGTGGCGCATACACCATTTACAGAAATGGCCAGGAATACCCATTTGACACATTGATTAAACATGTGTACCCTTTTTCAAATAAATCTTAATTTTTGAAGAGACAATTCAAAAACTACCCTCGTTACTAACTTGATAAAGAAAGAAAAACATGTTGTTTTTCGTTTAATCACAAAGTTCACAAACTAGTTAGTCTTTAATCATCAGTTTTAACAAATTTGTAAACAATGAGTTTACTATTTTAGAAATTTTCCAACCGAAATCGTAAAACAAAAAATACATAAACAAGGTATTAAGTATTTTTTCAAGTAAATTGTTAAAATTAAGATTAACCGTCAAGCTTTTAGTTTAACACAATTGCATAGGCAAATATTGGTTTCTTGTAAACTGTAAACAATGAGTTTACTCTTTAATATTTTTTTCAATAACACTGTAAACAATAAGTTTACATTTCAAAGAAAATAGAGATTCACAATATTTAAAGAAAAAATAATTAGTCAATGAATGTATCTGTGTTCTGCTAGGGAAGAAGATGTATAAAATTCAAAATTAATACATTCATTCAATTAGTGATTCATTCAAGTACTCCCCTTTTTAGTAAACAATTTTAATATTTACATGATACAATTTGATTTTTTGAAAGAAACAGTAGTGTAACATAAGCAACGAATGTCATTAATTTTAGTTGACAACCATACTCATGAACTTGAAGCAATCATTATGTTGCCAGAGCCTATTAACCGTTAACGTATATCATGGAAGAACGTTCAAAATTTCCTTGTTGAAGTACTTCCTCCTTATTCACTCTCCTAATGTCAGATTCTCTTAGTAATCTCTGGTTCTGTAACAATAAAAAAATTTATAAACTAAAAAAAAAAAAGAGCCAAATTATCTTGTAGCTAACTTAAATCTCTGCTACGTACAAGTCAACCCACTTGTTTCCCCAAGAATTATGTAATATTACAAAAACATCAGTACAACATACAGAAGGATATATACCGCAAACCATATTTAATATGGTTGCAGTAGTGCATTTAAGTAAAATTACAAGCAAGGTATTTTTTGGAATGTTGGAGCCTACCTTTACCTCCACAACAATTTCAAATTCCCAGCAAGTAGTCCTCAAAGCAAGTGGACGCACCACACATTCAACATATATGTAAATTAGTTCCATTATTGGTACGAAATAAGGAAAAAAAACATGAATTGGAGTAATTATACAAACCAAATGATTAGAAATATGAACAATGAAGACTAGGAATCAGGTTGTATCAATTACCACTTTAATTTTGGAGCCTGCATCTGCAAAAGCTAGTTTCCTGAACTTTTAACATTTAAGCCAGGCTATTTTCGTGGTCCTCACCGATTTCGGGTGTTAAAATCTATACAATTTATCTATTCTAATGTATAGAAACCTCTTAGCAAATTGAGCGTGTTCGCAATTCAGTTAAAGTAGTGAGAGAGTGCAAATGAATGTACTGAGCTCCTATTAAGTGTTCGCACTAACGTAATATATGTGATACGCTACGTAAGAAAAGTGCAAGTTCACGTAAAACGAGAAATAGAGTGTGAAAATTGACAGTTCAAGTACATGACCATCTTTCCAGCAAATATAAAGGACAAGATTATGTTTTGCATTTTTGAGCAGTACACATAACAGAGATCGGGTTTTTACTAATATGGTTGATGGATACTCGCATTATATGTCCCAATAATGCCTTCCTATTTAAGAGTGAATAATCAAAAAATAAACCACATAACACACATTAATGTGAGAAGCATGCATGCCCAACTATTGTATAGTCACAAAGAAATTAATAGTGTAATAGCTAATTGGTCTAAACATGGCATGGTAGTATGAAGACAAAATATGTAAATACAAGTTTAGTTCATTGACTTCCTCTTTTTTCTCATTGCGCGCTTCGACCAATGTTGCTGTCTAGACTTTTTTGTTGAAAGCGTTGGAGGCGAAGCATCACGTCTTGGGGGAAGACACTTACCTTCTTTTAAGGTAGATGATTCACCACCTTTGCTTGAACAAACTCCATAATAAGCGGTTGCATCATGCATCACATCCCAAAATAGGCCATTGGATTCCGATAAGACAATATCAATTGCAAATCAAAATCTCTCATTATGGTCGACTATCTGCAAAGTAGAAGCAGGCAAGCATACATTTAAGAAAGTAACGCGGTATTCTAAACACAGTGCATAGGTTGTTAACCAAAAATTAAAATATAAGGTCAAGACACCTACATAGGTCGAGGGAGGAGATTGTCCGGATGCAATGTACTCCATAAACCTCATGACAAAAATACCACAATCATGTCCATTGTCCTGTTGCGGGAGTTTTCCTGCAGGCACTATATTGAAAACTTCAAAAACAGGTCGGCCAGAATGCACATCATCCATCGTCCTCAACAACAACTTATCAAGTTTCTTCAACTGTAATAAGAATTAAATAGTACATATACTTTATCCATTATTTAACATCAATAATATTAAATTGACAAGACACGCATACCAGTGTGCTAAGCATATGTATCCTGTGCCTTTTTGTGCGTGCAGTGGACATGGAGTCCCAATACGATGCAGAGGAACTCTTAATGTCCAATACAGCCAGTATCCAGTGATTGTATTCGATGTCCTTCATAGGCACTAGGATCTAAGTTAACTCATACCCAAAAACAGATGATTAGATAAGTGAATTATTCAAAGAAAATAAATAACTTGCATAAGGAAGGCTTGGAATACCTTTTCGGCATTATTTAGAACCAAAGTAACATTGACAGGTACACCAAGAAAACCAAAATCCCCCGTCTCCCAAAAGTTCCGACCATGACCACTTTCCTATTATTAGATTAATAGAAAATGAGCAACTACTAACTACGTTATCAATGTTCAACTGAGGCAATCAAACATACGTTACAACTTACCAAATTGGGATGAAAGGTGGGAAAAATTAGAGTTCTCATATCCTCCATTTTGTCACACTTCTCTTTATGTGTAAATCGTAGTACATGAGCAAAAGCATCAATAATCTGCAAAACATAATTAAGTATAAAGCCATTTATCCAAATGATAACTCTACAAAATAGAGTTATTTTACCACTTTTTATGTGCTAATTGTTGCTTAATTCTTGAGTTTTTAATTGATTTATTAAGTTTTTAAGTAATTTTGAATTTATTAGGTTTATTTTAATTTTATAGATTTTTGTATATTTGTATTGTTATATTATTGTAAAATTTTATAGTTTAATTATTTAAAAATAATATTGTTAAGTTAGGTGTAAAAAGATGCAATTTTGAGCTTAAATATTTAAGTAAATTAAATTTTAATTAATATTTTCATTGAACTTTTATTGTATATTTCATTATTGAAAATATTTAGTTTTAATTTAATTTATGTTTGTTTTATAGGGAATTTTTGCATGTTATTTGCTCTTGAATAACAAGAAGAATGGTGAAAAAAATGGCATTTCTGTAAAGGGAAAGCAAGGAAAGTAGCATTTTTCAAAGGCCCAAAAGCATCCCCTTCAAGCCCAGCTGCCTTGCCTTCTTCGGCCCAATCCAGCAGGCCCAACACCAAGGCCCGGTTGCCTCCCAACTCCACCAGCACCCAGCCATCACATATACACCAACGCCTCTTCACGCCTGATCAGCCACGCATCACACCAGCCTTCATCACTTTGCCACTCTCCTGGGCCCAAGCCCACTCGCCAGCTGGCACCACCGAAGCACTCTTCAAGCCGAAGTCCCACCCGTGCACTTCTTCTCCAGCTGCATCTCCAAGCCAGCAGTTGCTCCATTTGGGCCGAATCCCTCCTCAGGCCCAACGCCACTCTTCTCTTCAGCAAGCCTTCAATGCCTCAACATGCACCAGCCTGCCCACCGTGGGCCTCAAAGCTTGCTTCAGCCATCAAATTGCCCACGCCTACTGCTTTCCAAAGCAATCTCCAGCTAGCCTTTCACCTCATTTGGGCCCAAA
The DNA here is from genome assembly GCF_963169125.1 of Humulus lupulus. Taxonomy (NCBI): domain Eukaryota; kingdom Viridiplantae; phylum Streptophyta; class Magnoliopsida; order Rosales; family Cannabaceae; genus Humulus; species Humulus lupulus. Next base: position 77,819,219 of record NC_084800.1, read on the forward strand.
AGTCACCCAAGCTCATGCCATCAACACAACATTCAACCACCAAAAAGCCAAAAAGTCACATTTTTCATTCCCAATATTTTTCACTCAAATATCAATTCACTTTTCCTTATTTTTCTTACCTAAATAAACATTCCTAATTTATTTTTTTTACCCTAGCTTTTCACTAATATTTTACCCAACCAAACATTTCATTTTTTCCAATACTCTTACACTTACTCTATTTATCCTACCACTTCCCAACACAATTAAATTAATCAATTTATTTATTTTAATTTGATTAATTTAATCTCCACATTTTGCCTATAAATAGAGTCTTGTAAGACCATTTGGGGAGCTCTTCTTCTTCATCTTTTCAACCTCTTCTACACTCCATATTTCTCTCTTCTTTTCACTATTTTCTCTCTACCATTTTCATCTTTTGAAGAGCATGTCAAGTATGTTATTTTGTAATTTTTATCTAGTTATGAGCTTCTAATCTTTTTCAAAGGTTATTAAGATGATGATGAAGCAAAATGTAACTAGATAATATTTTTTTTGTTGTATGTTGATTTCCCATTTGTACAACATTGTTTATGGATTTTTCTATCAAAGATATGCATTTTTCATCTATTATTGATTGTTAAAGCATATTACACTTAGTTCTTCATTATGCAAAAATATGATATTCTTTGATTAAATGTTTTTCATTAAATTGTTCACATCTAATTCTTAGAGCATAAGTATCATATTTTGCCTAAACATAATCTCTTTGATTTTTTGTAGTTTCATTAGATTGTAACACAACTAATGCTTAGAAATTATATCTTATATAAGTGAAGAAAAATCCTACATTTTTGAAAGAGTAACTTGTGCTTGAATAGAAAATATATTTTGAAAAAATATATAGTGTGATTTATTTCAACTATATCAAAACTTGGGAATCAATATACTTATAAATACTATTGAACTTGCATTTTGTGGATTCTAAAATCTTAATAATCTTATTTTACATATCTCATTTGAAAACCATTTTTATCATTAATATTTTTATTACTTGTCTTTTATTTTTCTAAAACAAAATCTCATCAAATATTTGGAACTAGGTTAGAATATTCTTGCTTTGTTTGAAATAGTTTCTTTTGATGTTAGTCAACTCCCATGGGTTCGACCTCGTACTTACATGAACATTATATTCCGAAACGATTTGTGCACTTGCGAGTTTAATTATTAAAACACCCTCTTTTGGGATCAACACCAAACCCACCTTATCCAACAAATGTAAGGCGTAACCCTTCATAAGATACTTTGGGCATCCTAATAAAAGTGAACTATGTACAAACTGGGTACTTACCTTCATGTCCACATGAGCTTCAGGCCTAAGGCTCCTAAAGTACCAACGTTCCAACTTTGCCATTGGATTTACTACCAACACCTCACTGAAAATTACGGGGTTGAAAAATGTAAAAAAAGTAAACCTAACAACATCAATATTTTCAATGTAGAAATTCTGTCAGACATAAAAAATGGTTGATTTAAGATGGGAAACTATCACATACGTCAAAGACAAACTGAAGTAAAAAATGAAAAGTGCGATTTTGAAACTCGCCAGGGGCAAGGGCCTCCGCAATTTGAATGCTCCAATTTGGTAGTAATTGCTTTCATTGTATGTGTGAATCATATTCTGAAACAAGTTGTCCAATTTGCAGAGCTCCTTCTCTCTCCTTAGAGTGGGAGGATCGATCTTCTCATTATCATCTTCCTCTATTTCATGTACAACATGATCAACCGTAATCCCCGGGATACTAGGTTCATGAGTCGTGACTTCATCCACAATATCCTTCTCCTTCCCTTTCTCCACCTCCTTCTTTTCTTTCTCAGGAGGTCTAACTTTAGCAAGAGATTCGTTGAAATCTTTGTCCATTTCAACCATGGTCTTCCCATTCTCTGAATTAGATGGTTCACAGGAAAAAGCATTTGGGTCAGTGTTTGCTGGGACCTCATTGAACAACTCCTTCCGTGGTGAAAATGTTAATTCAAAATTAATGAAGTCATGCTTCACTTCCCCCAGGTTGCTTTCGTTGAAGGACGATGAGTAGTTTCCATAAGAAGGTTCATTCTGAAATCCTATACCACACTCCAACAACATTGGGTCATTCCTAATCGAAAGCTTCTCCAATATCCTATTCTCATCCATTTGCATGTTTGCTAGGATAAGGTCATTAATTAATATGGCTGAATCCCGAGGCTCCTCTCCCTTACTATACTTGGGAACACCACCACCACGCACCCTTGAACTGATTCCGCCACTCAAACTCCTACGTAATTGTTTGAATTCCTTGGCCATTTGCAACTTCAAATCCTCATGAAATTTTACCATTTCTATTTCCTTTTCAATCATTTTGTTCTCAATCGATTCAACCTTATCACACAAAGAGGCGAGCGTGGCAGGCATCTTCGATGTTGCAGCACCGTCCTGCAACTCTATCATTGGAATCTGAAAAACATGGGAAAATTTTATTAATTCAACCAAACAAAATATTTCGAAAACAAGAAATAATTATTTACATAATCATATACTTACTTTATTTGATTCAAACCCCCCATGCTCCTGTACCCAATCCAGTATAGCCTTGAAATCATCGTCAGACCACACATTTAAAGGGCAGAGGGATCTATCAACATATCCTTCCTTCCAAACAACGTGATGACAGTAAAATAACTACAACATGCACAAACATAAATTGTTATACGATGGTGTCTCATAAAACAATTACAATTGCTAAGTGTAAAGAACATGTACCTGTAAAAAATATATGCATCCTCCGACAAACATGCCGTTGTTTTTCTGATGCCGTCGAAGGGCCTTCCATAGATAATTGTACGACAGTGATGCCCAGTTAACACGACAAACCGCTGCAATGTCATTTATGGCCTTTATAGGATCCTCCACTTCGCGAGCAACATTTACAGACGTATTAGGCATCAAGAATACAGAGACAATAAAGAGCAAGAAGTCTCGAACGAAGGACATGTCCGCCGATTGACCTGTTATCAATTTCTCCTCTAGAACTTGCACAGCAGTGCTTTCAACCTTCTTTTTCGAATGCTTCTTCTTGCTACCATGAAATAAATTTTCAACACCATCCTTAACACCAATCATAGCACCAAATATTTGACTGTTCAATTTAAATTATTTCCCATGAACCTCCAAAGACCCGTCCTGGGTGTTGAACCGAGAAAACAACCATGTCACTAGATTCCTTCTTACGACACAATCTTCCATCCCCAAAAGTTCCCCAAATCCCATTTGTTTCACTACCTCCTTTTGATCCCCATTGAGTTTGGAAATAACAGAAAATACCCTACGAGGTGAGCATTTATAATCTAACTTCTTTGCTTCAGCCATTTTTTAATTATTTTAATCAGTCCAAACTAACCTTTCAAATAAAAAACGGAAATTTATTAGTTAAACACGACTTAAGATTTACAAACTCATAAAAATAAATACACCATTCGCCTATCATAAAATTTACCAATGACAGAGGACAAAACATGAGGAATTCAGAGAGATTGTTCTTAAAAGTTGCTGTATTAAGGGGTTCTGATCTGATCTGCTGGGAATTATTCAGAAACTAAACAGATTGAAGTCAGTGTTGATTTAGTTTAATAAGAGGAAAGTTGGAGATGTCACAGATAGATATTTAGAAGCCAAGAAAAAATTTCAACAACCACAATATTTGCTGCAACAGCAACCTCAATCTATAGAGTTACAGCAAGCAGAACAAGTAGCATGTTCAGAGTTTAAACACTATTCAAAGATGCATGACAATTTTCTTAGGCAAACGAGCAAACTTACTTGGTTGCGATTTGGAGATGACAATACATCTTACTTTTATGCTACTTTAAAACAGAGGTCAGCTTTTAATAGAATCACTGCTTATTTGGATGAACATGGCAAGACTGTTGATTGTTATGATGATGTGCTTAAGCATTTTATTAACCATTTTAAAGGTTTTCTAGGCAGTCCTAGCTCTGCTACTTCTAAAATTCAGCTGGATTGTTTTAAGGTTGGCAACATTTTGAGTTTACACCAGCAACTTAGTTTGATTAGGCCTTTTTCGAAGAAGGATGTAAAAATGGCCATGTTTAGTATTCATGCTGTTAAAAGTCTTGGTCCTGAGGGGTTTGGTTCGGGGTTTTTCAAGTATATGTGGAAAGATTTGGGGGATGAGATAGCCACTGCTGTGCTGCATTTTCTTTATTCTGGCTGCTTACCTAATTCCCTTAACAGATCAATTATTACCCTTATCCCTAAAAAAGATACTCCTTCCACAACAATAGATTATAGACCAATAGTTTGTTGTAACACCTTATACAAGTGTATTTCGAAGTTGATGTGTGTGAGATTGTCTACTCTTCTTCCTTTTCTTACTCATCAGAATCAGGGTGCTTTCATTAAGCAAAGATCGTTGGCCCATAATATCTCATTCTCTTTTGTAAGGGTTCCTATATTTCAATTCAGATTCTGTATTATGGTTTTCGAAAATTCAGTCAGGTTTCTAGTCTTGCAGTGAACTTATCTAAGTCTCACATCTACTTTGGTGGTGTTCATTTGGATGAAAGGAAAAAAATCATGGATAGCTTGAATATTGAGGAGGGATCCTTCCCTTTAAATATCTGGGATTGTGTCTAACACCAACTAAATGGAAGGCTAAGGATTGTGGTTTAATTCTTAAAAAAATCCAAAATAGATTACATACTTGGTCTAGTAGACATCTTTCTTTTGCAGGAAGATCTCAACTCATACATTCTGTTTTGTTGGGTATTAGGACTTATTGGATGAGTATATTTTTGCTCCCTCAAATAGTTATTAAGGAGATTGATAGGTTATGCAGGAAATTTCTTTGGGGAGTTAAAGGCATCCGTAGCAGAGTGTATTTATCATTATCGGATCAGGTGTGTTTGCCTAAAAGTTTGGGTGGGATTGGTTTTAAAGAAGGATCTAAATGGAATATTTTATTGATGGCCAAATATATTTGGGCTATTTCATCTAAACAGGACTCTTTATGGGTCAAATGGGTAGCTAATATCTATCTCAAAGGGCATAGTTTCTGGTCTTATAATCTACAATCTGATGTTAGTTGGTATTGGAGGAAGCTTATTAAGCTGAGAGATCCTTTCTCTCATGATTCATTAAAGCCTTCGGTTTCCAAAGGCAAGTTGAATCTTTCTAGTCTTTATATGCATCTGGTTCACAAAGAGAAGGTTCATTATAATAAGGTGGTTTGGTGCAAGCTATCTATTCCTAATATGTAGGTTTCAAGTTCCACACTTGGCAATATGATATTGTGTAGTTTGCATATATAATGTTTGATTAAATGATTGTGTGAACAATTTGTTTATATAGTAAATTTTCATCTTGATGCTTTGTAAACGTTCATGGATATGCTTTATGAGTCATTATGTTGTATATTGTTACTACTTCATATATTTATGTATATATATAAATATTTATATGTCTGTTTATGAATTTTGCTTATAGCTCATGTTTGTAAATTAATAAAATTGGCTATTAGTAGTTGCTGATTTTGATCATATTCTTTTATAGTTCTCACTGGAAGTATGTTCCATTTTAGATATTAAGAGTAAAAAAAAACGTCTTTTCTGTAATTGTAATTGCAATATGCAATACTAAGATAAAAAGCTAATAAGATAGTGTTTACCTACTATTGCACATTACTCATTTTGTATTCTAAATTGAACAAGAGCATGATTCTCAAGGAGTGTGAGGCAGAATGAGGTGGTTTAGTGGAGGTAGATGTTGTCTTATGTGGTTTGGTGAGTTGCTTGATGTTCGAGAGTTCGTTGAAAACAATATTGAGCAACGTGTACATGTCTAAATGCTTGGAACAGATCTATGTAAAAAAATTCATAACATAATTAGTATTATAAATAAATCTGAGCCCATATTTCTAATGCATAGCTCATAAAAAGGAGCTTTGTAGATTGGTATTGGAGGGTATGGACAACTTGGATTAAGGTTTGTGTATCATGAGGTATAATATAGCGTGCATAGAAAATTTTAATACTATCATAAAATGGATTATAGCATTTGAAATTTATAGCTTCATTCCTTGTATGATCAGTGTCTTTGCTACCATACACATTAAGATAAAAACATGTTTGACAAGGCTTATATCATTAAGCCTAAGAAGAGGCTCTCAAATTTTATGATCTTGAGCACATGCACTAGTATGTTATAGCATATGCATAATCTTAGTTGTGATAGTTGTAATGATATGTGAAAGAGAATTGTATATTGTATTGAAAATATAACATCTATTTATACACAACTAGAGAAGTTATTCTACGAAACTAAATAAACTAATTAATCCTAATTGTCAACTAATAAACAGCTAATATAATATGCACACTATTACACATCTAATATTCACACTATAACACTCCCCCTCAAGCTAGAATATAAATGTTAATTATGCCCAGCTTGTTACAAAAATAGTCAACCCGAACCCCATTTAAAGCTTTTGTAAAAATGTCCCCTAGTTGTTCTCCAGTCTTCACATATCTTGTAGAAATCAAGCCTTGTTGAATTTTCTCACGAACAAAATGACAATCAATTTCAATGTGCTTCGTCTGTTCATGAAACACAGGATTAGTTGCAATATGAAGAGCAGCTTGGTTATCACACCATAATTTTGTAGGTACTGAAGTTTTAAGTCCTACTTCAGCCAATAGTTGACATATCCACATTATCTCACACACAGACTGTGTCATAGCTCGATATTCTGACTCTGCACTAGATGGTGACACAACGGTTTGCTTTTTACTCTTCCATGAGACCAGATTCCCTCCAACAAAAATACAATAACCTGAAGTGGATCTTCTATCTACTTTGGAACCTGCCCAATCTGCATCTGAGAAACACTCAATATGAGTGTGTCTGTGATTCGCATACACAATACCTCGTCCTGGTGCTCCTTTCAAGTAACACAAAATCTGCTCTAACGCTGCCCAATGATCAATTGTTGGGGATGACATAAACTGACTTACAACACTAACTGAGTAGGAAATGTCTGGACGAGTCACAGTAAGATAATTCAACTTCCCAACCAACCTTCGATACTTTTCAGGGTCTTCAAATGGTTCCCCATCTCCTATAAGGTGCAGATTTGGAGTCATTGGAGCACTACAGGGTTTTGCCCCTAATTTTCTTATTTCAGTCAATGAGTCAAGGACATACTTTCTTTGAGATAGAAAGACACCTTGTTTACTTTGAGTGACCTAAACTCCTGAGAAATACTTTAAAACCCCCAAATCTTTCGTGTGAAATTGAGTATGAAGGAAATATTTAAGAGAAGAGATTCCCCTAGTATCATTTCCGGTAATAACAATGTTATCCACATATACAACTAACAAAATGATGCCAACTTCTGATCGTTTGTAGAACACCGAATGATCAGACTTGCTTTTCATTATACCAAATTTCTCAATAGCCTGACTAAACTTTCCAAAACAAGCACGAGGACTTTGTTTCAAACCATATAAAGATTTTCGAAGACGACAAACTCGCCGTGACTCCCCCTGAGCAACAAACCATGGAGGTTGCTCCATATACACCTCCTTCTGAAGATCACCATGAAGAAAAGCATTCTTGATATCAAGTTGATGTAAAGGCCAATAATGAGTAGCTGCCATTGAAATAAACAACTGAACAGATGTCAACTTTGCAACAGGAGAGAAAGTGTCAGAATAATCTACTCCATAAGTTTGAGCATAGCCCTTGGCGACAAGACGAGCTTTCAATCGAGCAACTGACCCATCCGGATTGACCTTAACCGTGAAGACCCATTTGCAACCCATAGCCCGTTTTCCTGAAGGTAAATCGACCAAGTCCCAAGTACCATTATCATCTAAAGCATTGATCTCCTCTAGCATTGCAGTATGCCAATCAGGATGAGATATGGCTTCACGAACAGTCTTAGGAATAGAAATAGAATCAAGGGAAGAAAAGAAAGAGCAAGAGGAAGACGACAAGTTATTATAAGAAACAAAAGAAGAAATGGGATAAGTACACTGACGTTTACCTTTGCATAATGCAATTGGAAGATCATCGCTCGGGTCTGGATCTAATGACGAAGGAACAGGTGCAGGACATGAATCAAGAGGTTGTCGCCTGGAGTAAACTTGAAGAATAGGAGGCTTCACAAGAACAGGTGGCGAGATTGGTGATAGGTCCGTGTCAGGAGAAGAAGATGTGATAGAATAGACCAACAAATCATCGTCCTCCCCCTGACGAGTGGGAACGGGTAGAGAAGGGAAATAAAGTGTATCTTCGAGGAAAGTGACATCAATGGGGACCAAATATTTGTTAAGACTGGGACAATAACACCGGTAGCCTTTTTGAAGACGGGAATAACCAAGGAAAATACATTTCAAAGACTTGGGATCTAATTTAGTGACATGCGGACGAACATCCCGAACAAAACAAGTGCTACCAAATATCTTAGGGTCAACAGGAAACAAAGACTTTTGTGGAAAAAGAATTTTGTAAGGTATCTCACCTTGAAGAACAGAGGACGGCATTCGATTAATGAGAAAACATGCTATGGAAGCTACATCAGCCCAAAACAGTTTAGGAACATGCATTTGAAATAAGAGAGCTCGTGTAGTATCAAGAAGGTGTCTGTTTTTACGTTCCGCCACACCATTTTGGGATGGGGTATCAACACAGGAAGTTTCATGAAGTATGCCATTCTGAGTCATATAAGATTGAAATAAAGCAGATGTACATTCTTTGGCGTTATCACTTTGCAAAGTACGATTTGAAACATTAAATTAAGTTTTAATTTCAGCACAAAACGCACAAAACGCACAAAACAGGGAAAATAGCTCTAAACGACTTTTCATTAAAAATAACCAAGTTACGCGAGAATAATCATCTACAAATGTAACAAAATACCTAAATCCAGGTTTAGAAAAAATAGGAGAAGGACCCCAAACATCATAATGAAATAATTCAAAAGGAACACTAGCACGTTTATTGACTCTAGGACTCAAACTAAGACGAAGATGTTTTGTAGACTGACACGACTCACAATTTAAGGAAGACACCGTACTATATTGAGGACAAAGCTTCTTTAGTAAAGGGAGAGATGGATGACCCAATCGACAATGAGCCTCGAAGGGAGAAGGAACACTCGAGCAAGCAATATAGCTATGTGGCAATGTATCAAGAGGGTAGAGGCCTCCAGATTCATGTCCTTTACCAATAATCTTCTTCGTCATAAGATCTTGAAATGAGCAATTGTAACGCCCTGGCTACCCCAGAACAGTTACGGTGAACGGTGGACCAGAAATTTTGACTCATTGCCTGAGTCCTTTGGTCAAAAACGTGCTCTAAGTATGATTAACAGGTTAAGATACAAAACCAATAAAAAGGAAATGGAGATTTTATTACAAACTGCTCTGCAGAGCTAAACAAAACATTTACAAGAGGTTCTCAGTACAAAATGGTCACTAGTGTTTGAAATTTACAATCCCGCCGACCTAAGCGGCAAAAATAAGGTAAACCCCCTAGTTCCTCTGAGAACGCCTTGGCCGTGGTGGTCAAGCGGCCGCATATGTACACAACACCACATCATCTCTCCACTCAAGGCTAGGTGAGCTTTTCTTTTCCTTTACCTGCACCACATAGCACCCATGAGCCAAAGCCCAGCAAGAAAACATAACATTTCTCATAAACATTATCAAATGATTATCATTATAATCATACTGAACATAAAGCTTTCAAACAAGCAAATGAACATCACATGATTTTAGCGGGAGAGTGGCTGTTGAGTAAGCCACTAGCCTCCAAGCTCTCTTTTCTAGCGGGAGAGTGGCTGCTAGGTAAGCCACCAGCCTCCAAGCTCTGTTTTGTAGCGGAAGAGTGGCTGATGGGTAAGCCACTAGCCTTCAAGCTCTGCTTGTTCATCGACCCTCAGGGTCGGTCAGGCATTAATGCTCCTTGAGTCATTCAATGCTAAAGGACGATTAGATCTAATCTCTGTTGGCTTGCGTGATTCACGCTAAGGCCGTTCTGACAAGTAAGTCAGCGCTTCCTGACCTGTGTCCAGTAACACTGCCGAGCCTGACAAGTAAGTCACAGCCTCACAGCTGATACTAACACTTTTGTCGATTTTGTATTCAATCCATGTCCATATTTATACAATCAACATGCCTCACAAATATCCATGCATGTCACACTTTGGGTGCAGTTTTCTTACCTTTGAGTCGAGCTAGAATGAACAAAAGAGCAACCTCTGAGAACGGTTTAGCTTTTAGTCCTTTAGCGGTTACCTAATCACAACACATTTGGGATACCATTAATAATCAAGATAATCAAGGGTCTCAAACCATTATCTAACCTCCAAGAGATCAATCCAAGCTAATCCAAGTAGCAAGGACACTCCCGAGGCCTAAAACTAGGTTTCCGGGGTCAAAACGAGCAAACGGGGCGAAAACAGGGCAAGGGCTGCGGCCCTAGCACCTTGGGCCGCGGCCCCCAGGGTTCCCAGAGGCTAGGGCCGCGGCGCCCTTCATCAAGGGCCGCGGCGCCCAGCAAGCACAAGGCCTCCACCTGCTTCTTCAAAGAAGGGTCGTGGCGCCTCAAGAACAAGGCCGCGGCACTCCACCCTGGGCCATTCCCAACCGCGTTTCTAACACTCCAAAGCCTCCAAAATCATCCCTAAACATTCCCCAATCATCAAGACAAAGTTCCCAAGCTTCCCCATGCATCAAAACCCTCAAAACCCAAGGCTCGAACGAACCGAAAACTCAACAATTCACAAAATCAATTCAAAGCTTAGAAACTCGGAAAAACTCAAAACTTAAACTTCGATTACCTTCAATTGGGTTGTTTTCCGTCGAATCCTTCGGTTAAGAAGCTTCTAATCTTCCCTAGGATCGCTATGCCTCGATCCTCACTCGATTCCGACTCCTAGAACTCAAGATTTCGTCAAAAAGGCTCAAATGGTAAAACGAACTTTGAAAAGGGAGAACGGAAGGTTTTCTATCGTATGTTCTATCTGATAAGCTACTTCAACCTTAAGTAACCTCAAATAAAACCTAATGCTCGGGGTCCCGAAAACACCCCCGGGGACATTATAGTCAAAACCTCCAAAATTTCACCCTGATCTCAAATATTCCCAATTTATCATCAAATGAACATTTCTATTACCCCAAAATTGACCCCATTATGGTAAAACCGCTAATCCACTAAAAATAACCGTCTCATGTTGCTTAGCTCGAATATATCTCCATAATAATAGAATCTCATTCACAAATCAAGTTATGCACCCAAATACACAAATTACCCTCAACGGGCCAAATTATCATCATACCCCTGTAATTGTAAATATGGACTCATATGCATGCATTTCACATCATATCATAATATAATCAACATATACATGCATTTAATCGATTAATAACATAATTAAGAAAGTATGGCCCTCCCGGCCTACTATTCATGCCGCTAAACTCATCAGAGAATTCGGGGCATTACAGCAATGATCAAGAAAAAATGAGACACAACAATTGAGATTATGAGTGAGTTGACTGACAGAGAGTAAATTAAAGGATAAATTAGGTAAATGTAAGACAAAAGACAAAGACAACAAAGGGGTAGGGTGATGCTGCCAGACCCACGAACACACCACGAACACACGATGGTGACCCATCAGCTAAAGTAACTGTAGAAGTAGAAGCAGAAGACTGAAATGAAGTAAAGAGACTAGAGTTACCTGTCATATGATATGTGGCACCAGAATCAATGACCCATTTTGAGGATGAGGAAAGAAGGCATGCATTAGTTTTACCTGAATCATAAATAGCAGTGATAGAAGGAGATGAAGACTTAAGTGATTCCTGATACTTGGAGAACTTGGCAAACTCATTAGCAGAGATAAGGATTGATTTTTCAGAGGTATCACTATTAGATGCAACATTAGCTGAGTGTTTATGCTGGTTTTTAAACTGTAACTTTCTACACTCAAACTTGGTGTGGCCCCGTATTTTACAATAGTTGCAAATAATGCCTCCAGAATCCAACGTTCGAGTGTCAAATCCTTGTGAGCTACCTCCTTTGTTTCCACTTGGATTAGAGGATCTCCCAGGCGCATAATTATTATTATGACTTACCAAGGCACCATTAAGCGAAACGGGTGGTGTTATTTTCATGCGGAGGATACGACTAAAGACATCTTCTAAAGAGGATATATCAGTCCCAGAAAGAACTTGTGCCTTAGCAGAATCAAACTCAGAGGAGAGCCCAGCTAGAAAGCTCATAATATCCATTTGCTCTCGTTGTTTTTGTTGAACCTTTATGTCGGTACTAAATCTTTTTAAATGTCATAAAGTAGTTTATAAGTGACTGATCTTGTTTTTCCATACAGTAAAATGCTTTGCAAACCTCATACATACGAGAGAGATTCCCTTTTCCCGAATTCAAAAATTCCAAATAATCCATTAGTTCTTTAACAAACTCACAATGACTGATCAAGCCAATTACCTCACTATCAATGGAATTTCGAATCTGAAGGAATAAGCGAGCATCCTCCCTGAGCCATGCCTCTCTCGAATCATCTTTGTCTTTAGGAGGATCATCAGTCAAATGGTCATCTTTGTTGATACTTTGTAAATAAAGCCGAATAGTCTTACTCCAGTCCAAATAATTCAAACCATTCAGTTTATGGTCCATGATTTTAGACATCACATGAACCATATCAGATACCACGGATTTTGTCTCAGCCATAACCTCAAAAGCAAATATGGAGAAAACAAGTAAACAAAGCCAAGAAAAGGAACTTTCTAAACATAAGATCTGAACAAAAACAGATATGAAAATGATCGGAGAAGAACACAAACTGGGCAGAAAAGTGCCGAGAAGGACGTGGGGACCAACCAGAGTCGAAAGCATGGCGGCTGAACAGCGCACGCGCATGCACACGCCGGCGCGTGGGGGACTGGGCAGCGGGCTACGGCGACGCGTGGGCTCCACTCGTGGCGTTTCTGGACCTCAGACGGCGGGGTCTGGTTGGTCGGCGGCTGGGCAGTCCTTCTGTGCCGGTGATGAGAACAAAAGAACATTCTAAATAGGGTTTCCGAAATAGGAACCCTAAAAATGAAAGAAAATTAAACCCTAATTGCAAACCCAATTTGTGATGAACTCTAATTTCGAATCTCAAACCCAGAACCTGGCTATACCATGTAATGATATGTGAAGAGAATTGTATATTCTATTGAAAATATAACATCTATTTATACACAACTAGAGAAGTTATTCTAGGAAACTAAATCAACTAATTAATCATAATTGTCAACTAATAAATAGTTAATATGCACACTATTACAAAACTAATATTCACACTATAACAATAGTAAAAATAAAATTTTATGTAAATGAAAAATATTATGAACCTTAAAAATATTATGATAAATTTATTGGTAAATTAAAATTTAAAATAAATATTAATTAAAATAGTTTTCAGATTTAATGTTACCAATTACATATTCTGTTTCTGTTTTATTTTCTGATTTTCTACCAATCACATATTTAGTTTTTAAAACTCAAAAACATTCTACAGGCAATAAACCACTCACATTTTCAGAAACATATTTTCAGTCACTAAATCTAGATTTTCATTTCAGAATCACACTTTTCAAAATCTCAGTTTTCTAATTGCGAATCAATCAAGTCCTTAGATTCTGTGAACTTTTTCATTTCAAATATTTAATTTTTAAAATTTTGTATTCTTTGACAATGTGACAAGATATTTTAGTAAATAAAATAATTGTAGATAATTTTTGGAATTAAAGTGCAAAAATCCACAAGAAATATAACTTCTCTATATATTTTTATTTTTTCCTCCCATTTATACACAAAACTGATCAAAGATAAATATAAACTCATTTTTCATTTTAAATTATATTTTGAAGTACTTTTTAATCAAAAGAATAAAAATTAAAATAATTTAGATTGGTAAGGTAGTTAACATGGCATGTCCGAGTGTGTTAGCTAACACAGCCAAGCTGTCTAATATCACCAAAAGTCTTTTGATAGCATAGAAAGAAACCAACGAATGTGGGGTGGGCTCGTAGGATTGTTACAAAGTTTTTTTTTTTACTTATCTATTTATTTTTTTAGGGGGAGTGCTACATAGATAGTAACGAGACAAAATAATAAAATTATATAAATTGTAGTATAATTCCTTGGCCCAATTATTATTATATGGGACCCTGAGCTTTACTTATCTAATAGCTTGTTTGGTATATGAAGAAGATGTATGGTCCATAACTATAGCTAAAATAGAATTATTATAATAATTGAAAAGTTGGAAGCAGAACAGCGTGATTGTATTGTTAGCACATAATAAATAAGTATGCCTAAGCAATACCAACATGGATGATCAAATAAAAGGGAACACGTGCACCTATAGGAAACACTACAGACACAACATTGGTTTTTATATGGAACACCTTGATTTTTGTTATGGTATCATTAGTTATTTCCCTAGGGACATTCGAACTACACTAATCAAAATAATGTGTCGAATTAAAAAAAAGTAAGCTACATAAGATCCGCATTGTGCAACAAGACACTTGAGATCCAAATAGCAAGCTAAGCCGCACGAGATTCGCATAGTGCAAAAAGACACTTAAGATAAAAACAAAAGTGAGCTGAGAAATGTCACTTATGAGCTGGTGATTCAAGATTGATGAACAAAAAATAACTACCATCTTGAGGGAGATATTGGAATATAGTGTCCCACATGAAACAAGTGTAAGAATATTTAGTCATTTGTAAGAACACGAGTAACTTTATTAATCACCAATTAATTTTTAAATGGAACCCAATAATTCTTATCAGACACAATAATCATTATAAAATGACTAGTTTTGAGAGTAGTATTGGTAATAAGTATCATTGGTGTCCAACACTATAAATAAGTGGCATATAATTATTGATGCAATTTAATATTGAGTCTCACACATTTGTTTTTAATAAATATTATAAAATATTGCTAACTGATTATAAAGTGTCATCTCATGTGGTATTGAGTACCTTAAAGTGTCAAATAACAACACACTTTTGACAGATTATATTGGCACAACAATTGAACTAGCTCGATAATAGTAAAACTAGTATAAATGTTCAACAACTAATGATAATTTTTCATTAGTTGTTCGTTGTAATTTGATTTCTCTTTTTCGTACTGGTTGTCTTTATTTAAACGACTCATTAATTGATGTAGCATAATTTTTTTTACTAGACAATAAATTTTTTGGACCGAAATTTTTTCACCATCTATTTCTTTAGTGATAACGTCACACTAAAAGAAAAGGAAACAAAAATGCTGATTTGGCCTTCTGTAAGGACCAGCAGCAGTGCTCTAAAACCAGGCACAAGTTGGCAAAACAAGCATAAGCCTAGTTGATAGTTTTGCGTTTATTACTTAATTGTATAATTTCATTTTTGAAAAGGATAGATTTATTGGGGCTCTTTTATTTTTCTCCTCGTTATTTCTAATCATTTAATTATTAATAAATATATTTTTAGTAAATATTATATAAATATTCAGAAATAAAAATGTATGTTTAGTACATTTTCAAAATATTTAGTATATTGTTAGTGAGTCTATTACTTACAGGTTTAGTGATTATGTTTTGGTTGTTAGTTGTTCAAGTGAGCTGCATATAGCTCGTTCTGTTGAGAATTGTAAGGTTAGCTTCTAAAAGCTTCCCTCTGCATTCTAAATATATGAGAAATACATAACAGAGCTCAATTGAGATTTTCACTGAAATTTTATATCTATATCTTTCATTTGTCATCTTCTTGCTTTTCAAGGTGGTGGTTCTTCGTCTTCCACCTTCACTCCTCCAGCTTCGATCGTGATTCCGGCGAACATCACTCCCGTTAGTCTTTGCCTCGATCGCAACAATTACAAATGCTGGAAATCTCAGGTGATGTCGTCTTTACGAGCTCGCCAACTTGATGGATTCCTCTATGGTTCTCGTCCACATCCTGACATTATCATTTTCAATCCTGAGGATGCACCAAGCACATCACCAATCTTACATACATCGATTAGATCCAACTTGGCAATTTCTCATGAGTTGGCTCTTCAACTCAATCATTGAAGCTATGATGGGGCATGTCATGAGATGCAACTCTTCTGCTGAGGCCTGGTACATTCTTGAGCAACTTTTGCCATTCAATCCAAAGTTCGTGAGTTGCATTTGCATAACCATCTCCAGATTTCCAAGAAAGGCTTCTTAAGTATTATGAGTATGTGCTCAAGATTGTTAGAATATTTTATTTTGACTGACTTATACTCAGTGTCATTATCATATTACAATTACTGTATATTTATATGCTTGGTATTATGATCGGCCCATAATAGAATGGACATAACATACTAACATGCTCGGTGCCCATGGACACGCTTTAAACGTCTTTCGGCTAGCCCATTGGGCCAAGACATCTAAAACTCCCTCTCTTTATGTATCAAGGCCCAGTAGACCCATTTATGTTCATACAAAAGAGAGATACACTCTTGCATATGTCCTGGTGGTGTGTGTATGGTTTAAAGAGAAATATAAGGGAGCAGTGTTCATAGACACCCTTTGCTCCTCTTGTTATTTTCGGCTTCTCTTGGCAGGTAGTATGCATCCATGAATCACCCCATGCACAATGATGTTGGAGGTAATTTTCTAACCCAAATTCCATTAAAGAGGGCCAGATTACGAAAATTTCCCTTTTGATAAGAAACGGGTCCACATGCATATTTAATACACCTAAGCATGCATATTATGTCATATTATAATATAACTCACATAATCATATAATGATACATGCATATATCACATAAATATATAATTTTTCATAATTTGCCATCGTGACCCCCTAATCAAGGCCTCAAGTCTTATTAGGTAATTTGGGACGTTACAACTATCCCCTCCTTACAGGAATTCCGTCCTCGAAATTTTACCTGAACAGTTCGGGATACTGATTTCACATATATGACTCTAGCTCTTAGGTCGCTTCCTCGACCTTGTTGTTCCTCCATAATACCTTAACCAAAGTTATAGTCTTGTTCCTCAGGACCTTGTCCTTTATGTCCAATATCTGGACTAGCTGTTCCTTATAGGAGAGATTTGCCTGAAGCTCTAGATCCTCGTAACTCAATACATGAGGCACGTCTAACACATACTTCTGAAGTGTCAAAATTTGAAATACATTATGTACGGCCGACAGTGTCGGAGGTAAGGCCAATCTACAGGCCACCTGACCGATCGTCTCCAGGATCTCAAACGGTCTTACATATCTAGGGCTCAACTTGCTTTTTTTCCCAAATTTCTTCACCCATTTCCATGGCGAAATTCTAAGGAAGACATAGTCTCCCACTTGGAACTCCACGTTATTGTGTTTCGAATTAGCATAACTTTTCTTTCTACTCTGGGAAGCGAGCATCCGAGCTCTAATATTTTCAATGGCCTTAGTGGTCCTCTGAACTACCTCAAAACCCAAATATTTTCTCTCACCCATCTCATCCCAGTGAATGGGTGATCTACACTTCCTACCATACAACATCTCATAAGGTGCCACTCCAATAGTCAATTGGTAGCTATCATTATAGGAAAAATTCTATCAGAGGCAAATATTCATTCCAAGACCCTTCAAAGTTCAATATACATGCTCTCAGCATGTCTTCCAATATTTGGATAATCCTCTCTGGTTCACCATCAGTATGAGGATGATAAGTTGTACTGAACTTCAGTTGCGTACTCATCACCTTCTATAAACTGTTCCAAAACTTGGAAGTAAGGATAGGGTCCCTATTCGATAGGATAGACCTTGAAGTCCCGTGAAGGCGTACTATCTTTCTCACCTTAAGATTTGTATACTGGTCAACTGTATAGTTTGTCCTTACTGATAAAAAGTGAGCTGACTTCGTATACCGATCCATAATGACCCAGACTGAATCATGCTGGCCCATTGTCCTGGGCAACTCCACCATGAAATCTATCGTGATGTCCTCCTATTTCCACTCTGGGATACCCAAGGGCTGTAGTAGCCTCATTGGTCTCTGATGCTCCACCTTAACTTGCTGATAGGTCAAGCACTTTATCACGTACTTAGTCACGTCCATTTTCATCCCAGGCCACCAATATAAAACATTTAAATCCTGGTACATCTTCGTGGTGCCTGGATGTAGAGAATAAGGGGTAGTATGAGATTCATCCAGAACCTCTCGTCTGATCCCAGTGTCCATCGGAACACAAATCCAATCCTTATATCTCAAAAAACACAGGCCTAACATTGTATAGTCCTTAGCTATTCCAGCTAGGACATCCCCTCTAATCTTTTCCAACTGTGGGTCACTCAACTATTTCTTATTGATCCTCTCTAAAATAGTAGACTGAAGCGTAATGTTGGCCAACTGGCCCACCAGTAACTCTACTCCAGCTCTAGTCATATCATTCAATTGACGTGGTGCATAGGAAATCACCTTTCCTGTCTGCATAAGGACACAACCTAAACCCTGTCTCGAGGTGTCACAATAAATCTTAAACTTGTTATGATCTGTAGGAAGACTCAGAACTGGAGCTATAATCAATAACTACCTCAGTTCCTGGAAGCTATTCTCACACTTATCTGACCATGAAAACTTCTAATTTTTGCATGTTAGTTCTGTCAATGAGGTAGCAATCCTTGAGAACCCTTCCACCAAACACATGTAATACCCTTCCAATTCAAGGAAACTCCTGATCTCTGAGGCACTCCTTGGCCTTGGTCAATCTCTGACTTAAAGTATACCAAAATATCGTCGGTAAAGACGATCACAAACCAATTTAGATAATATTTGAACACTCTCTTCATCAATTCATTAAGTGTTGTCGGGGCATTAGTCAATCCAAATGACATAATTAAGAACTCATAATACCCATATTTGGTACAAAAACAGTTGTAACGCCCTACTTCCTTAGATTCGTTACTAAGTGAGTTACAAATGTGCCATTAGCTCGCTAATAGAGGTTTTAGGTTAAAAGTGTAGCTAAACTGGAACAAAAAGTCATTTAAAGACATTTAATATGAATACGTGGTCATTCATTGAAATCGTAAAGAGATAAACATTTGGGATCCAGAATACTGTTTAGAAAATACTTTACATCTCAAAAATATAATTACGGTCTACCTAAGCGAAAAATAAACCAACACATTACATCTTCCCAAAATAACCTTGGCCGTGGTGGCCAGGCAGGCCGAACATGTACCCGTCTGTAATGCCCTGGATAACCAAGACCGTTACACTGTGTGTTTGAGTGCAAGACTTGCTAACCAAGTCATTTAAATAAAAATGTGAATCTAACGACACAAACAGGTTAGGTTTAAAAGATTTTGGTTATAAACGAATAATTTTCATTAAAATAAATGTTTTAGTACATGGGATCCCAAATCAGGGTTTAAATAACATAATTACAGAATTTCCAAATCAAATAAATAACCAAGCCACTCTAATGGCAAAATACTCGTTTTAGGTTTCTGTCCCTGTACAAACCCCTCAACCATGACGGCCGAGTAGCTGACAATGTACACCTCACCCCCAGAGCTCTCCCACTCATGGTCAACTCATCCTACCCTTGCCTTTACCTGCACCACGTAGCACCCGTGAGCCAAGGCTCAGCAAGAAAGCATAATATCATAGTACAATCAATATCAACAACTAAGTAGTTCACAGAGTATAACCAAATGATTTACAAGCCATTAATCAATTACCCAGCAAGCCATAGCATTCATCTAATCCAGGACATCAGTCAACAACCAATGATCTAGTTCCAGATATTCAACATATCATACACAATAATTAACAAAAGTATACATGACAAGCAATAACTAGGGTTAACGCCAGTAGGCCACACCCTCTATTTAACCCACTTTCTTTAGCTCGCTTAGGCCAAGCCCAGTGTTCACCCCACTGACTCTGGCCCGCTTAAGCCGAGCTCGATGATTATTAAGCTGTCCTCAGCTACCAGTGGTTGAGTCGCGCCCTGTGCGCAAGTATTGATTCCAGCACTCTTAGGCCGTTTATCACATGTCCCCATGGCATAATACCACCTCATGACATTCATACAATTACAGGGAACTCGTAGTCCCAACATGCTCACATGGTTTAACACAATCGTATAGCTGTGCATACAAACATAGGGAACACTTAGTCCTATCCTATCCACATATACATGTGCATTTTTCTTACCTTTAATTCCAAGTGCTTTGATGAAGAAAGACGACCCCCGAGCACGATCCTGCTCTGAGCCTAAGCGTATACCTGGTCACAACCATGATAAAGGATTCCATCAATAATTGTATAAGGGTTTTCGGATAGAGTTCTAGCCTCCGGGACATCGAATTCCACCAAACACGGTGGTGGGATCGATCCTGAGCACCCTAGGTTAGGTTCCCACGCTTAAAAACTCCAAAAGGCCAAAAATGCCCTTATGGGCCGCGAATCAAGCTTCCCATGCCGCGGCATGCCCCTAACCAGAGGCCCAGCCTCGCCCAGAAACAGACACGGGCTGCGGCTCAGCATACCCCATGTCGTGACCCACCCTTCTTCCTCAGCCTCCATCTGCTTCGAAGGGCCGCGACACACCAAGAACTAAGTCGCGGGCCGACCCCTTCGAACCCAAAAAAACCACCATTTTCTCTTCCAAAACCAAGCCAATTACCCCTTAGATTAATCTAACAATTTAGTTTGATCATCCCAGAAGTTCCACTATGATTCCAATAGCAAAACCTAACAAACTCTAGCTTTAAAACTCATCAAACTCAAGATTCAATCTTCAACTTCAACACCTTAAAAAAACTAAGAAAACCAGCCAATAATGACTGAATTAACTAGCAAAAATCACAGTTTAATGCTTACCTTAGCTCTGTTTGAATCCACAAATTGACACAGAACAACCTCCAAGTTTTAGAGCCCCAAATCCTAGCTTTGTTCTTCAAAATTCCCCTTGGTATAACTTAGAGAAAGAGAGAGAGAAGAGAAGAGAAGAGAGAGAAGTGTTGGGTTGGTTTAGAGAATTCTGGTTGATTCTTATGTTTTGTTTTATTTAACTTAGCCTCTAAGGTTACCTCAAGGCTCGGGGTACCGAAAACATCCCCGAGAGCAAAATGGTAAAATTCTCCAGTATTCCCACCTAGGCTTCCTAACCTCAAATATATCTCAAATTATTTATTTTCATAACTCAATAACCCAAATAAATATCCATTACCCAAAATACCCCTTGACTCACCCCGAGCCAAGTACCGGGTCCCGTTGTGACTTTCCCACTATTTGCTCCCTAGGATCGCCTCGTGCCGAATGTTGCAAATATATGTATATATATATATCCACATAATAATGTGGTCTTAACAGTTTATCACATTTATGCCCTAACAGCCAAAATTATAATTATGCCCTTACAAGCTAAACAGGGCCCACTTGCTTATCTAATACTCATAAACATGCATTTCCACCATTAATTCACATAACTTCCAATTATGCCCTCCCAGCACACTAATCAAGGCCCTTAAGCCTTATTAGTAATTTTGGATCGTTACACCGTCGCTCCTCGCTCTCCATACTCATGGTTGGTCAACCTTACCTGCACCATAGAGCACCCGTGACCCGAAGCCCAGTAAGAAAACTCAACACAAAACAAATAACATATGCATATCTATCAACAACATATAACAAACCAGCCAACAGGCTAAACACATAGCGGCCATGCCGTCCCAGGCGCTTTACCAGGCCCTGGATTCACGGTCTTCACCGAGAGGATGTCTTCAACATCCTAAGAGGGTCTTTCCCTAACGGCCTGCACTCTGTGTGCTCAACGCCAATCTCGTCCCATAACCATACTCGAATTCTTGCCATTCCCGATCTTCGTCGTTCATTCACAAATACACATCACATAGCACAACATCAACATATATTTAAACATATACTAAACATAAACAGTAGGGCTACGCCTTGCAATTCAATCATTAGGGCCATGCCCTGCTCTACGGGTACAACAGTTTTCTTACATGTGTTCCATGCTATCTGAGCACCGCAATCCCGAGCACAGTCTTCTAACACGAGCCTCATTGAAACCCTAGTCACAACATATTTATAACAGCCATCCATCAAGTTTTAATCCAATAAATAGCTTCAAGATATAAATCTAGCCTCTAAGACCTTGTATTCTACCAAACTGGGTAGTAAAACCTTCTCGATGCTTAATGTTTGAGTTCTTGAGCTAAAATCCTTTAAACAGCCAAAACTCTGCATTTGGGCCGCGAGCCAGCCCCTCTTAAGGGCCGCGGCGCGCCCCAAGTCAGAGACAAAATGCTTCTCAGCTAAGGGACACGGGTCACGACACCTAAACCTTACGCCGCGGCGTGCCTAAGTAGACAGAGGCTCCCAGCCTCCTCGACACACACGGGTCGCGGCACCTAAAGAACAAGGTCGTGGCTCGAGCCCGAAACCCAGAAATTACCTCCATTTTAGACTTCTAAATCCCCTACAAATCAACCCAAACCTATGCTAAAGCCAGAATTCAGCCCCAAACCACTTATACCATACTCAGAGCGACACATAATCTTAAAGAAACTGCACAAAACCCCACTACAACCCAAATTCAATCATCTAACGTTCCAACCCCCAAAACTCCAACAAAGTAAAGAAATTCAACAAAAAATGAGTTCTAATTCTTACCTTTGTGATAGTTTCGGCCTCTAACTCCTGTGGCTTCAATCCTTAGCTTGATTTCCTACTTTGATCCTACAAATTCAGCAATCCTCCTTTTGGTTTTTTATTTCCTCTAGAACTCCCAAGAGACTAAGTATAATGCTCAAGAGAGAGAAACGTGTAACACTTTTCTTAGCCAAAGTCTATCTATTACTAAAACCAAATGACACATTTTCCATCCCCTCTAACTTAGACTCCAACTAACCTCAAAGGCAGCCTAGACTTTTCCTTATCCTCTTGCAAGAATGCCACATTCCCATGTAATTTCTCACCTATAAAAACTATCCTCAAGAATTACTTATAGTTACCCAAGTTACCAAAGTACCACTAACTACCAATTATTCCCACTTGTGACTGTCTAGCTAAACTGCTCCCTAGGACTGTCTCGGATCGTGCATCACAGATATATCATGTAACGCCCTACTACCTTAGAGCCGTTACTAAGTGAGTTTAAAACGGAAATTGTGCAACTAACTGACTCTTCGAGGTTTCTAAAACCAAAAGTGTGACTAAACCAGAGGTTAAGGCTGTAATCTTTGAAAATGCTTAGTTTCATTGAAAACATTAAGTATCAAGCATCCGGGATCCCAAAATAAGGTTTACAAAATATTTACAACTCAAAAATAGATTTACACTTGATTAACTATCAAAAGAATAGGTTAATACAGCCATATTCAAAACGCCCCCAACCAAAGCAGTCGGGCAGGCCGAACATGTACGCGCCGCCCCCACGCTCTCCATACTCATGGCCGGTTGACTGACTCTTTGCTTTTACCTGCCACACAGAGCACCCGTGAGCCGAAGCCCAGCAAGAAAACTCATACAGTATATAACATATGCATAAAATATAGCTGACATATAATCCACTGATAAATAGGAAAACCATCAGATTGAACAAACACGGCCATGCCGCCCCAGAGGCCTTACCAAAGCCTGGGGTCTCGGTCCTTACCGTAAGGATAACTCATGTATCCATTGGGTCCCACCCTGGCTATAAGCACTCCATGTGCTAAGTGTTACTTCCGGCCCCAAGGCCGTTCTCAGCCTTCGCCGCTCTCGGCCTTAGTCGTTCATTTCATTATAATCACACATATAGTACATTTCGAAATAATCATTCAAACATCTAATAATTCATTTAAGGTTATACATTCGCACATAATACAATCTAGGGTCATGCCCTGCAATAACACTGTGGGCCCATGCCCTGTTCTTGGGTGCTACGGTTTTCTTACCTTTCAATTCGATAGCTTTGATCACCTGACTCCTCGAGCACGATCCCACTCGAGCCCTAGCGCTCACCTAAACAAAATCCATAAGTCAAAGTCATTACCGAACCTCAAGTCCAGAACCTAGCCTCGGGACCAATCCCGAGCCCTCGGGAAGTCCTAGATCCACAAAACAAGGTGGTGGAATCGAGCCCCGAACCCTAGGTCAAAATCCCTCAAAAATAGCCCGAAAACCCCTTTCTGGGAACAGTGCAGCGCTACAGCGCTCTAAAGAGGGTGCTATAGCGCTACAAGCAGAACCAAACATCCCCAGAAATAGGGCCTAGCGCTACAGCGCCCAAAGACTAGCGTTGTAGCGCTAGTTGTAGACAAGCAACACCCAAAATCATTTTCTGCGATTTCTTTCAACCATTTCAACCCCAAACTTGTCCAAATCTTTCCCAAACCCAAAAACAAACTTATCAACACCTCACACTCATCCCAAGCATCCCAAGAACTCATAACCCAAGCTCAAGCAACCCAAAACTTAAGATCAACCATAATGAACCCTAAACCTAGAAATTCAGTCAAACATCAAAGTTAAAGACTTAGAAATCATACCGTGGATGGAAACTCGACCTTCAGTTAAACCCTAGACCTCCTTAGCTTGCTCCTTCTCAACCTTGGCCTGAATTCCCCTAAAATCCCCATCAATTCAGCTTAGATACACAGCTCAAACCAGTCAAACCCTAAAACTGAAACTTCTAAAAACTTACCTCAATGTTTGATGTGTTCTTGCTAATCCCTTGCCAATCTTCAAGTCTAGCTTAGGATCCTTGATGCTCAGCCTATCCTAGCTCGCCACTGAGCTTAGCTTCAAGAAAAATGAAGGGAAATGGTGGGAGAACCACAAACCGATCCTTTGAAGAAAACCCACACTGTTTTTCTCTCTTTTCTTTTTCTTCCTTCTTTCTTTCTTTTCTACAGCCTTATAACTCTTTTCTACCAATCCCACTAAATATAAAGCTTCATTTAACTTATCTCTGAAAGGCCTAAAGACCAAAATGCCCTCCCTATTAATTCTAAACATTTTTGTCCATGTAGGGCCATTTTAGTCATTTTACTCAATTCCCACTAATTCCTCGAGTGTCTCTAATAATTTCCCGCTTGCTACCCAATACCGGATTAATCACCAAATATACATTCCTCATCATCAAGATTAACCTCAATATATTTTCCAAATTCCCATTTAAACTCCCCAGGCTTGACCCAAGCCGGGTATAAATTCCCGCTTTGACTTTTCCGCTAACCCGCTCACCCTAGGATCGTCTCAAGTCACAGATCACAGATATCAATACAGTTGTGCTCAAAATGGCCAAAATTACAATTATACCCTTTTCACACAATCAGGGCCTACATGCATACTAATACACATAGTCATGCATCTCAAATAGTCAAATAGTCATATAACATGCATCAAATCATAATCATGCATTTAACTCATTAAAGTCACACACATAAATCCCATTATGCCCTCCAGGCACACTAATCAAGGCCCTTAAGCCTTATTAGCGGATTTGGGTCGTTACATATCACCACTCACTCGTGGTACGACTCACAATATACACAAATATTGCATTTATGCCCTAAAAGGGTTAACTTTACCAATATGTACCAAATAACCAAATGGTGCCCACATGCATATTTAATTCACATAAACATGCATTTCTAATCACATAACCGTCAAAGTCACATAATAACATGATTAAATCAATTATTGCCCTCCCGACACGCTAATCAAGGCCCTAAGCCTTCTTAGATAATTTTGGACGCTATCATTCTTCAGTATATCCTCCTCCATGATCCCCAGCTGGTGATAACCATATCGAAGATCTATCTTGGAGAATACTGTCTTACCCTATAACTGAACCTTTACTTCCTCCAGCCCTATTGGAGCCATTAAATACGGTGCCATAAACACTGGTTCCATCCTTGGCACCAACTTAATCGTAGCTCTATCTCCCTGTGTAGAGGTAACCCTAACATATCCTCTGGAAACACATCTAGAAACTCACAGACCAATCTAGTCTGTCCTTGTCCCACTAACACGACCTGAGTGGTATTCACCATGCTAGCTAAGATTCCTATGCATCTCCCTTGCAATAGGTCTTTAACTCTTAGTACAGATATCATAAGTATACAGGGTCCATGCATAGTGCCAACAAATACAAAGGGATCCTCACCCTCAGGCTCAAGGGTTACCATCTTTTCTTGCAATCTATCGTTGCCCCATACTTGGCTAGCCAATCAATATCAAAGTTGGTCATAACTAACTATATCAAGTCAACTAATAAATTCTTTCCCAAAATAATCTAATCCATCTCGTAAAAGTTACCAGTAGGGTTCAAAATTCTCATCACCACATAACCACGTAATCCACATATTAATTCGGTGCTTCTACAAGATGCAACAAAACAAAGAAAACGTGACACCAGAACCAATTAGCACAATATAAGAATCAGAATTAGGAAGATGACCTATTACTATTGAGGGACCAGCCTCAGCCTCTGATTGCGTCAGAGCAAACACTCGAGCTAAAATCAAGTTGTCTGCCCCCTTTGATTCATCCTTCCTTTGCCCTAGGCAATCCCTCTTTAGGTGCCCAACCATCCCACATAAGAAACATGTCTTTGCTCGGCATTCTCCCAGATGGTGCCTCCTTCACCAAGCGCATTCCTGGTAGAGTTCCCAATCCTCGTCCTTGCCCTGATAGCCTATCTGAGTATTTCAGAACCCCTTTTCTAGTCCGGGGTACTGAATATGTTGATAACTTTTCTTTTCTAATCACTGGGGCCTCTGTCCTTACCTGATCCAATAAACGGAGGTATCATTTCATGTGCTCTCTGGCATTCTCCCTCCAAAGCTCATTTCATGTGCCCTCAACAACAAGAGCCCTCCCTACCACCTGAGCATAGGTAAGGATCTCATGTACTAGGGTGATTCTAATGTCCTGAGCTATCCCAGAATTCAATCCCTGGATAAATCGCTCTTTCCGAGCCACGTCCGTGGGTACCATATCAAAAGAAAACTTGGCCAACCCATCAAATTTGTTAACATACTCTGTTATTGTGGCATTTCCCTGAACCAGATTCGGAAATTCCTTTGTCTTTGCAGTCTTAACTGCGTCACAATAATATCGCTCATTAAATAACTGCCTAAATTCCTTCTAGTTCATCGCAGCTGTATCTCGCGTCTAGGATACCATATCCCACCAAGTTTAGGCATCCTTCCATAACACATACGTGGCACAGATCACCATATCGTGACCTACTACCCCCATAAATTCAAGGATGGAACTGATCATGCACATCCATTGTTCTGCTCTGAATGGATCTAGGCCTCCCTCAAAATCTGGAGGGTAATATTCCTGAAATCTCTTATATAGTAATTCCCACCTGTTCTCAACCCTAGGTTGAGCCAAAACTGGTGCCACTCTTGGCATAACAAAGGAAGAGGTTGTTCTCTGACAGAACCTGCTGTTTTAAATGTTAGGAAAAACTTATACAAGATCTTTATTTATTTTCATGTAGAATTAATATGAAACAAGTTAATATGAGACAACCTAAAACATGTTTCTAGAATTGAATTCAAAGAGAAATAATGATAAGAATACTTACATTATACGCAGCGGAATAATAGAGTCATTCCTTCAGTTTCTCTAACCCTTGTATCCTTTCTGTCGCAGAGTATTACCAAAAAACTGAACTGATCTTCAATTTTCTTCACAGCCTTCCAAAGTATCCTTAGAATCACCTACACTAGAGTGAGTAATTCTTAACACATGAGATAGACACAGAAAGAGGAAGAAAAAAGAACAATAAGGCTTAGAAAATGACTTATTGTTATATTATTTTAAATAATATAATGTTAGATTAAACAATGTAACATAATGTGATTTGTCACACCTTGTAACATATTATTGAGAGTCACAAAATTGGACACATGTATGTGCCCAAATGTGACATATTTTGGAGTTACAAAAATTGTTACAAATTTGTAACTCCCAAATATTACCCAATAATGTGTAGATTTGATATTACACATTTTGATTTGAATGTCTCAAAGCCATAAGAGATATGACTATTAGAGATGTGATTTTAACTCCCATAATGTGTATGGAAGTTACAAAATCAATTGAGAATGAATTTGGAACGTTTTGGCAAATTTGGAAAATTGGTTGCTGAAAAACGTCTTGGGCCGCAGCCAGTGTTTTTCAAGCTGCGACCCAAGAGGCAGAAAAACATCGTGGGCTGTGGCCAGTGTTTTTCAGGCCACGACCAAAGTGGGTGACAGCATTTTCCAAACTTCGGTTTTATCCAATTTTGAACGTTTCCAACAGCCAAGTAACTCCCAAATGTCTATTTTAATTCCATAAACATCCAATTAATCATTGGTAACAGCCATGGGGGTTGGTGGAATTTGAAATTCAAAAGGTGTCTCAAAACTCTATAAATAGGAGCCTATTGCTTACTTGTAAGACACGCCATTTTCCATCCACAAAGCACTTGGCTGGAAAATACACCATAGAGGCTTGATAATTCCAGAGAACTATTTCCTTGAGAGATCTCTTAGTGCTTAGAGAATAGGGAAAATAAGTTTTTGGACAAAGGTCTTGAACCTTGTTCAAGTTGGTGATCCCCACTCTACACTTTGGTTGTGTGAGAGTTTGTGTTCTTTTTATTGTTCTTTTCATTCTTTTGATCTTGTTGTTCTTATTTACTTGTATTATTATTGTTTTGAGTTTGTGTTCTTCCTCTTCTAAATCTTTCTATTTATTTGTATTTTGAGCAATAGAGTTGTAACACTTATTTAAATATTACCTTGTCAATTGTATTTTTTGCATAGAGTTGTATTTTGGTTTTACCATTTTCATTGAGCAATATAATATATTCTCTAACACTTATGTTTAGAGAGAATTTAAAACCTATCAGAAACTTGCGTTTCAACTTATGTTTTCAACTCTCTCTTAGCATTCCTTTTATCGACTCAATTAGGTTATTTATTTAAATAAAAAATTAATAAAATAATAGATGATATCAGCCCTAGGTCAATATTATCATGGGCTTTAAGCCCGTGAAATTTCTCATTCAATTATAAGTCCATTGGACTTAAAATCAAGGCCTATATTAATTTATATTGATTTAATTAATTAAATAATTATTCAAATCCTTTATTAAATTAATTATTTATAATTTGAACCTTGATTTAAACTTATTTTAGATACTAATTTATCTTAATTAATAAAGGGAATATACTTAGTTGGTGCCTTGTGTTTTATTGAAATACAATTTTAATACCTTTTAATATGAAAAATACACATTAGGTACCTTATATTTGTAAAATAAGTAAAAAACGGTACCTTATGATCAATAATTTTTTCATAATACCTCGAATACCCTTAATTATAAATACTTAAATAATAAATATTTATTTGAATAAAAAGTTATATTTTAAAATTATAAAAATAATTAAAAATATTTATGTTAAAAATAAAAAAATCATATAAAATTACAAAAAAAAAAACTTTTTTTCCCACTCCCTCCCTCTCAACTCTCAAGTCAACAACCCAACTTCTTCTTCTTCTTCTCTCCATCAACTATCGTCCCCACCCTCCAATGGAAAAGGCAAAGGCAAAGGCCACCACTTCACTCCACCACTTCGGTCACCATTCGGCAAAGGCCACCACTAGCCGGTGCTCTCTCGGCACCTCGGGTGTCCTCCCAAGGATAGTTCCACCACCTCCTTAGGACTTTACAGGTAGACCCATTTACCTTCATGTGTATTAGTTGTGTTTCCTATATATTTATATGTCCTCACATATATATATTATTGGAAGCTTCAAACAAATGAGTTTGCTTTTTCAACTTGGACTAATGCTTGGAAGGTCTTATGTATATATATATATCCCTGTAATTATTGGAAGTTTCGAACTAATGAGTTATAAGAATACTCTATATATATTCCTTCATATATATATATATACTCAACTAAAAGATTTGGTTACAGGGTTTCTATCATTTTAGACTTTCTACCACTATATACTAAGGGGGAGATCATTGATGGAGGGAAGAAGAAGAAGTTGGGTTGTTGGGTTGTTGACTTGAGAGTTGAGAGAGGGACGGAGAGAGGGGGGAATATATATTTATATTTTTTGTAATTTTATATGATTTTTTTATTAGTAACATATATATTTTTAATTATTTTTGTAATTTTAAAATATAATTTTTTATTCAAATAAATATTTACTATTTAAGTATTTATAATTAAGGGTATTTGAGGTATTATGAAAAAATTATTGATCATAAGGTACCATTTTTGACTTGTTTTACAAAAACAAGGTACCTAACGAGTATTTTTCATATTAGAAGGTACTAAAACTGTATTTCAATAAAACACAGGGTACCAACTAAGTATATATACATTAATAAATTTGTCATAATTTCTCTTTTCTTCTCTAAATTGTATAACTCTGTGAAACTATCCAAAATTGACACGGTCAACTTTGATAATTCTAATTGATAATTAATCAATTAATTGAGACTATCTAGATTATTTTATCCAAGGTACAGTGGGGGCCATGGACCTATGAAATCAAATTCCAATAAGTTATCATAAATCTAACAAATAAATTTACTAACTTATTAATTCCTCATGACTCCACTAAAGAGTCGGAATTGCACTCTTGAATTCATAGAATGCTCTATAAGCAATATAGATACGTTATTAATTATCTATTGTTACAACCATAATTGTCACTCAATCCTCTATAGACGGTCTACAATGAGATGGGACTAAAATATCGTTTTACCCCTCATTGTATTTTATCCTTAAAACACTTAGTTCCTTGTAAATGATATTTCAATAAACTAATTTAATTACTGAAATGAAATCTCTATCATTTAACACCTTAAACCAAACTAAAAGGAAACCATCATTTCACTTATTCATAAGAAGCTATAGATGTTCATATCTATGATTAACACTCCCACTCAATTATACTACCAAGCTCCCAAGAAGTAAGTATGGGCTAGTCCGTAGGGTAAGCTGGTAACGAACAAGTCAAAGAACTCAAATAATACAATCAGTTAGAATACTAACCACTCAGAATTGAGATTGAATTGACCTATGGTCAACTATATCATATGAATAGAATAGATAATAACAATATGTTTACTTATCCTATCTATTGTCAATATCGGTCATGTCTGATGTAACAAATACATCCGATCTTATCTACTTTGCTAATGTTCTGGATAGAACATAACACTACAATGTGTAAGTAAATCATATCGTAGATTGGAAAGTTTGTGTAAATCATGTGCACTGACTAATCTTAGGACTAACTTATTTTGAACATATAATCATATTTATATTCCACTGTGATTACGTCACTATAAATACGATTAGCTATATGCTCAGGATTTAATAGAAGTTTATATTAAACAAATAATCATGAAAATAAAACATATGAGCAAAGTGATTGACCAAGTCAAATAATTTTTTCTATTCTTTTATTTATAATAAATGAGATTACAAAGAAATTGAGTTTTAATTAGGGCATAAAACCCCAACATTAAACACATAATCTCTTCTTCTTGCCTCTGCAATCTTACTTGCATATCTATAAACACATGCTGCCAATTCTAAGGGGCAGGCAGAGGGCTCTAGCCCTGACTATAATTTCCAGCCTCAACATAAACACCACCGAGTTCCATTGACTACCTTAGGTACATAACCTCTGAGTTCTTCTGCAGTCAATAACTTGACCCATTAGGCATGATAAGCATAGCCAAAAGCCTTCCCACGTGAAAACCGAACAACACTACATTCACATACATATGTAGTGCTAAAATACATGCCCATAAAATTCATGCATCAATCAATAAGCCCTGCTCTTCCCAACAGAAACACCATGCTCTCTACTCTAGCATGCAGATAAAGCATTCACATATCAACTGAGCAGGCAAGCACATAATCATATCAACAGTCAAAGGCCAGGCTTTATCAGAATATCTCATGCTTCCTAATAAGGCAAGGAAATAAGGCATTTATATCTTTTTTAAGCAGTTAAACACATAACCACATACATAGTTACCAAACCCTAAGTGAAGCTTGCCTTTAGTGGCAAATGTACATGTCCAGCTTGTCTTCAGGAACCCTTAACCTTGACACGTTCTAATACCAAGTTGTAACATCCTCCTAATCAAGGATCATTACACTCTGTATTTTAAATAGTGCTAGACTCACTAAATGAATCATTTGGCCATAACCGTGTAACTAAACATAATTAATGGTTTAGGGTTAAAATTTTTGGTCAAAACGTATAATCGTTTCACTAAAATGTTTACTTCCATACATGGGATCCCAAACTGACATTTAAAAAGGTTAATTACAATTGAAAAGTTATAACCAGCTGACCTAAGCGGCAAAATAGGGTTTGACCCTAGTTCCTCTGGGAAACCCCAACTGTAACGCCCTAGTACCCAGGGACCATTACACTGTGTATTTTAAACTCGCTAAACGAGTCATTTGGACATAATCGTGTAGCTAAATGTGATTAACGGTTTAGTGTTAAAAATTTTGGTCAATGATACAAACGTTTCACTAAAATGTTTACTGTATACATGGGATCCCAAAATACATTTAAAAGGTTAATTACAATAAAAAGTTACAACCTGCCGACCTAAGCGAAAAAATAGGGTTTAACCATAGTTATTCTTTAAACCCTCGCCTGTGGTGGTCGAGCAACCGCATATGTATAGATCGTCACCTAAGCTCTCCAACTCAAGGATGGTCCAACTTTCTTTTACCTTTACCTGCACCACATAGCACCTGTGAACCAAGACTCAACAAGAAAACTTAAACATGCTCATAAGCAGTAATAACATCTTACCAAATGATAATAAGCACACCTAGCAGTAATAACCCTACTCATGCATGCAGACAAGTACAAATAAATGATTATGGAATCATTCTGGGGCTTGCAGCCCTAATCCAATGACCATGGGGTCAACCTGGTGTCCTTTGCCTTGAATAGATGATTATGGAATCATTCTGGCTCAAAGCCCTAGGATATGGGACTAATGAGTCACCCTGGGGCCCTATGCCCTGTCCTCTATATAACTAGCTTTGGAGCTGATTTAGCATACTCGACGCAAAGTTTTCTTCGACCAGTAGATCGGTCAAGCGTATGATGCACTCCTGGTTAGAATAGATAATATGGACCAATGCTTAGTGCTTTATTGCCCTGCTTGACTTAATAAGTCAATGCCTTACGAACAAAATTCAGTGTGTTGATGTTGTCCTTGACTAATAAGTCGATGCTTTACGACCAACACTCGTTGTGCTACTCCCGCCCTTGACTAATAAGTTAATGCTTTACGACCAACACTCACCATGCTAATGCCATCCTTGACTAATAATTCAATGGTAGGATATGGGACTAATAAGTCACCCCGGAGCCCTTAGCCCTATCCTTTGTATAAGCGTATAATGCGCTGACCAGGACTCAACGTGCTAAGGTCATTCTTGACTAATAAGTCAATGCTAGGATATGTGACTATTAAGTCACCTCACATCTCTTAGCCATATCCTCTATATAAGCGTACATGACGCTGACCAACACTCAACGTGCTAAGGTCGTTCTTGAATAATAAGCCAATGTTAGGATATGTGACTATTAAGTCACTGTAACGCCCCAGACCCAGGGACCGTTACGGTGTGCCTTGTAAACAGTGCTAAACTCGCTAATCGAGTCATTTGGCAAAAAACGTGTAACTAAGTATGATTAGCGGTTTAGGGATTAAAAACCTTGGTTAAGATGTAACATCTCACTTGAACGTTTAATATATACATTGGGATCCCGAAAATATAATTTTAGAGTCTATACAGAAAATATTTACAACAGGCTGTTCTAAGCGGCAAAACAGGGTTCAACCCTAGTTCCACTTTAAACCTCGACCGTGACGGACGAGCAGCTGCATATGTACATGCCATCACCTAAGCTCTCCAACTCAAGGATGGTCTAGCTTCCTCTTACCTTTACCTGCACCACGTAGCACCCATGAGCCAAAGCCCAGCAAGAAAACACAATAAAGCATGATATAATATCAACAACGATCATAATAACCGTTCAGGACTATCAGTCCAAGCAAATAGGTGACAATAGCCAGAAGTCACAATCATGAGCATAGCTCCCCTCTAGCCATGTGACGATAGGGTCACCAGGTCTTAACTGATAAGTGATTCTTTCATAAGTTTGATCAGGACAGGTGCATGGTGAATGGTCACCAACATAACCTTCCTCCCGACTCTAGAGTCGTGCTATGGACAGCATCCCCTAGCCATGTGACAAACAATCACCGGGGTCAAATACCTTGGCTATAAACATCTGGTCATAGACCAGGCAAGCGCTTATAAATTCTTCGACCTTAGGGTCGGTCCCGCATTAATGCCATGGAGCTATTCAATGCGTGATCATCGACCTTAGGGTCAGTCTAGCATTAATGCCATAGAGCCATTCAATGCGTGATCATCGACCTTAGGGTCGGTCTAGCATTAATGCCATAGAGCCATTCAATGCGTGATTCTCGACTTTAGAGTCGGTCCCTGACTAGTCAGTGTCATACACAAGTAAGTCATGCCACCAATCATATATCACATGTTCCATATCCATAAACAAGGTATTCAGCATGCATACTAAATAGGTATTAGTACAATTAGTACCATGCATAAACACAGAGGCTCAAGCTCTGAATGATATCATACTCAGTATACAAGCATGTCCTAATCACATGTTTCTCAAGCATCATATGCAACATATCCAGCAATCCAACATGCACCAATAGCAGCCATGCATGTCACGCTTAATAACCAACCAACATGCATCAAGAATAGCCATGCATGTCATACTCAATAATCAACCAACATGCATCATAATAGCCATGCATGTCACACTCAATAATCAACCAACATGCATCATAATAGCCATGCATGTCACATATACACAGGGTGCAGTTTTCTTACCTCAAAGTCGAGCTAGAACGATAAAAAGAACGACCCGTGAGAACGATCAACTTTTAGTCCTTTAGCGGTCACCTAGTCATAACCAAATATAAGGTATCATCAATAAAAATGATCAACATAAGTTCCCAAATCAATATCTAGCCTCCAGAACATCAATCCCCACTTAACCGGGTACTAGGTTCAACCCCGAGGCCTATGGCTTGAATCCCCAAGCTAAAAACACAATTTTGGTCAAATCTGCCTTGATGGGCCGCGGCTCACCAGAGCCATGCCGCGGCTCATCTCCCTGACAGAGGCATTTTTGCGTCAGAAGCCACCTTAGGCCGCGGCACACAAAAGCCAGGCCGCGGCTCATTACCCAGATCAGCCAAAAATCAGCAACGCACCAGCTCGACCTCCCCTGCATATTCCCTTAGAACCAAGCCTCCAAACTAGGTCCAAACCTTCTCCAAACACTCAATTCAACCTCTAAACAACATCCATATCAAACCCTCATCAAAACCCAAATCAAACATCAACCTAACTCCCATTAATTCCAATTAACCACCAATAATTCACAAGCTGAAATCTTAAACTAAAACAGAGTATAAACCAGAAACTAATGGTTGAAACTTACCTCAAACACGATTTGAATCCTTCCCAATGGCTGAACTCAAGCTAAAACTCCCCAAGCTTGACTCTTTAGCTTGCTTCCTCAAGATAGGCTCTCAAAATTTGGAAAGAAAGATGAAGGAGAGTTTGTACGGGAGAGAAAGGAGAAGAGGTGGGGATAGGCTCTGTTTTATTATGTTTCCACAGCCTTCTAAAACTCCCTTAGGCTGATATAAATCCTTAAGGTCAAAAGACCATAATGCCCTTAGGCCAAATAAATCCTTCTAAACACTCCCAAGGGTAAAACCGTCCTTTCTCGCCTATCTCGTTACTTATAATTAACGCTCTCCAATTCCCGCTATTCTCAACATTCTCAAATACCAATAAATCATATCACATTACCCTTTTATTCCCGGTAATGCTCTAGTCATCAAAATGACCCCGAGACTCACCCCGAGCCCCGAACTTAAACCTGTTATGACTAGACCGAACACTTACATCTCATGATCGTCTCATGCCGAATAGCTCGAACCAATCCACCTTTTAGTGTGGCTATATTAATTAATCACAACCATGCACCCAAAATATACAATTACGCCCACAGCGGCCAAATTACCAAAATACCCTTATAATATTAAATACTCCCATATGCATGCATTCACTATCATATAATAATATAATTCACGTAAACATGCATAAAATCATTAAATACCATAATAAATCAATTATGGCCCTCCCGGCCTCCTAATCAAGGTCCTAAACCTTGTTAGGAAATTTGGGTCATTACAGTCACCTCAGGTCTCTTAGCCATATCCTCTGTATAAGCGTACGTGGTGCTTCTGGTTAGCCTAATCAATACGACCAACGCTCAGCGCTGTTGCCGCTCTTGACTAATAAGTCAATGCTTTTTTACCAGTGCTCAGTGTTATTGCCGACCTTGACTGATAAGTCAATGCTAGGATATGGGACTAATAAGTCACCCCCGGCCCCATTTCCCTAACCTCTGTATAACCACCTTTGGAACTGATCCAGCGTGCCTTGCGCTGAGTTTTCCCTCGGCCAATAGGTTGATCAAGTGTATGATGCGCTCTTGGTTAAGCATAACCATAATGACCAGCGCTCAATGCGCTATTGTCGTCTTTGACTGATAATTCAAGCCTTTCTCAATAAGATAATGCAAACAGGCATATATCATATGTCAAATATCCAGATACAAAGCATTCAACATGCTTAATTAATAATCACAAGCATAATTATAATCATGCATATTTACAAAGACTCAAGCTCTGATCAATTCCATATTAAACATTCAAGCTATGCCATAATCACATGCATCACATACTGGGTGTAGTTTTCTTACCTTTGGTCCAAGCACAGGTTACCAATAAATGGCCCTCGAGCACGATCACGATTCTTAGTGACAACCAAAATATAGAATACCATAAAAAATGAGTAAATAAACACTTTCGGACCGAGTCTTAGCCTCCGGGACGTCAAATCCTACCAAACCGGGTAGTAGGATCGATCTCGAGCCTTTAGGTTTAAGTTCCCACGACTAAGAACACAACCTGGCCAAAAATGCATAGGCAGGTCGAGACCTGGCCCCTGGGGGTCACGGCGCGCCTCCTAGACAGATCGCCTCCCGTGGTTGGAAAGGAGATGCGAATCGCGACTTGCTCATGAGGGTCACAGCGCGCCTCTTAAGCAGAACCCCTCCTGGTTTTGGGTTCACACAGGTCGCGACGCCCAAGAACAAGGTTGCGACAACCTCTAACCCAGCCATTTTCTCCGTTTTCTCTATCTCAAAATCCTCCAAAAACCTATCCAAACATATCCAAATCCCCAAAAAAAGTTCCCAAACATCCTAATGGCCCAAAACCATCAAAACCCAAGCTTCAAACAACTCAAAAACTCATCAAAACATAAAATCCAATCAAAGCTTAAAAACTCGAATACTCAAAACTTAAAGCTTGGATTACCTCTGATTGAGTCGTTTCCCAGTTAAATCATCTGGCTAATAAGCTTCTAATCTTCCCTGAAATCGATATGACTCTAACCTTGCTTGAATTCGAGTCTTAAAACTCGAGTTTCCTTCGAAAACGCTAATGGGCGCCAAAAAGAGAACGAGAGAGAGAGAACGTACTGAACGTTCTTTTATGTTTCTGATAGGTTACTTCAAGCTTAAGTAACCTCAAGAAAATCCCAATGCTCGGGGTCCCAAAAATGCCCCCCGGGGTAAAATAGTCAAAATTCCCAGAATTCCATCTTGATCTCACTAACTCCCAATATATCATCAAATAATCATTCCCATTACCCATTATCCTGGTAATGTACTAAATACCCAATATACCCCTTGACTCACTCCGAGTCAATTATTGATCTCGTTGTGACTTTTCCACTATCTTGCTCCCTAGGATCGTCTCGTGCCGAGTAACCCAAACATATCCACATAATAATGTGGTCCCACACGTATATCACATATATGCCAAATATACTCATAACGGACCAAATTACAACAATTTCCCTATAAATCATAAATGGGCCCACATGCATATTTAATACACCAAACATGCATATCAAGTCGTATTATAATATAACTCACGTAATCACATAATGATACACATATATGTCACAAAATCACATAATTTCCATAATTTTCCATCCTGAATCCCTAATCAAGGCCCCAAGCCTTATTATGAAATTTGGGATGTTACACCAGCCTTGGTGGTCGAGCATCCGCATATGTACACATCGTCACCGAAGCTCTCCAACTCATGGATAGTCCAACCTCCCTTTCCCCTTACCTGCACCACATAGCACCCGTGAGCCAAGGCTCAGCAAGAAAACTTAAACATGCTCATAAGCAATTAATAACACGTTACCAAATCAGAATAAGTATGCCTAGCAATAATGTAATGTCCCAAATTCCCTAATGTGGCTTAATGCCTGGATTAGGGGGGGCCAAGAGGGCCATAATTGATTTAATATGCGATTATTTTATTATATGCATGATTATGTGAGTTATATTATTATATGATAATAATTGCATGCATGTGGGCTCACTTCTTATTAGAAGGGAATTTTCGTAATTTTGGCCTGTTAAGGGCATAATTGTATAATTATGTGCATGTATATGATATATGGGTGAGACCACATTGTTATGTGGATATGTTTGAGCTATTCGGCATGAGACAATCCTAGGAAGCAAGTTAGCAGTTTGGTTATAACGGGGTTAATTACCGGGCTTAGGGCGTGCCTAGGGGTAATTTGGTGTTTAGTACATTACCAGGAATGAGCAGGTAATGGGATATGATTTATTATTATTTGAGGATATTGGGAGTAACGGGAATTGAAGGACGTTAATTATTATTAACGAGATAGGTGGGAAATGACAATTATGCCCTTCGGGTGGCTTTGAGGAATTAAAATGGCCCTAGGGGCATTTTGGTCATTTTAACCATTGGATATGCTTAAGTTAAGAAGGTTGTGGAGTGAAATAGGCAGGCAAAACAGAGTTGCGTTCTTTCTCTTTCTCGATTACTTTTCTCTCTCTCTTAGGTTGGAATTTTGAAGCTTAGCTAGAAGATTGAAACTTGACGATTAAAGCTTGAGAGTTTAGGATTATGTTCAGCAACTGAAAGGAATTTAAATCGTAATTGAGGTAAGGTTTTCAGCTTGAATCCCAAGGTTTTTGCTCTGTTTTTATGTGGTTTAAAGGCTTGATAGTTTGATTTTGGAGTTGTGTATTTGGTGATGTTTCAAGTGGTATAAAGCTTGGGTTTTGATGTTAGAATGGTGATAATGTTGTATTAAGGTTTGGTTGTGATATTGGAGATTTATTTGATGAGTTTTGGCTGAGTTAGAATTTAAGAAAATGCAGGGGAGCTGGGTTCGCGCGGTCAAGTCGCGACTTGAACGAACCCAGAGCATCCCCTGGGCTTTGTCTGGCAGGCGCGCTGCAACCCTCAGGGTCAAGTCGCGGCCCGCCCCTGACACCCAGACAAGGGGGCTTCTTGTCTTGGGGGTGCGTCGCAGCCCTTGGGGGGGCAAGTTGCAGCCCGCCTATCCACTTTGTGCCATGTTGGGTTTTTGTTTAGTTTTAGGCGTGGGTTTTGAATTTCAAGGCTCGGGATCGAATCTACTAACCGTTTTAGTAGGATTCGAGGTCCCAGGGAGCTGGGTTTTAGTCCATAAACTTTTTATTACTCATTTTATTGATGGGATTTCATATTTGGTTATGATTAGGTGACCGCTAAGGGATCTAAGGACAGGATCATTCTCAAGGGTCGTTCTTTATTTATGTTACGCTCAAGCCTGAGGTAAGAAAACTGCACCCAGTATGTGACATACATGATTATTGATGAGACATGTTGAGTGCTCTATATATGGACATTGGTTGCATTGTGAATGTCTGGAAAGGTTGCTTATTTGTGACTGGCACTGACTTGTTAATCAGAAACGGCAATGATGTTTAGTACTGGTCGGGAAGTTCTGACTTATCAGTCATGATCGACAATAGTACTGAGCGTTGGTCGTATAGAATTGACTTATGAGTCAAGAGGGGCATTAGCGTTCTGACCGCAGGCCGAAATGATTAGATCTAATCAACATGAGCATTAAATACTTGACCGACCTATTGGTCGAAGAAAACTAAAGTGCTTGGCTAGTCTATGACTAGTTACTTAGAGCCATGGCCAAAAAGGTTCAGGTGACTTGATAGTCACATGGCTTAGGGCGCTGGACCCTAGAGAGACTCATTATTCATCTATTCAGGGCGTAGGACCCCAGGATGCCTCATTAGCCATCTATTCAGGGCGCAAGACCCCAGAATGACTCATTAGTCATCTATTCAGGGCACATGACCCCAAGATTGACTTGCTAGTCATTATCTGATTAGGGTTGAAGCCCCAAAATGATTACATGATCATTTATTTATATTGAATACATGCAGTAATAAGTTTTCTTGATGAGCCTTGGCTCATAGGTGTTATGTGGTGCAGGTAAAGGAAAAGAAAAGCTTACCCAGCCTTGAGTGGAGACCTTAGGTGGCAACGTGTACATATGTGGCTGCTTGACCACCACGACCAAGGTGTTTCTCAGAGGAACGAGGGTTTAACCCTATTTTTGCCGCTTAGGTCGACGGATTGTAACTTTTGAACTGTAATGACCATTTTGGATTGTAAACAACTTTGTAAACACTTTTATGGGATCCCATGTACAATTTAATGTTTTAAATAAAATATATTCATTCCTTTTGACTGAGATTTTCACCCTGGCCCATTAATAACACTTAGATGCACGTTTATGACCTAATGACTCGTTTAGCGAGTTAAGCACTATTTAAAGTACACAGTGTGACGGTCTTGGCTAACCAGGGCGTTACAAGTAATAACCCTACTCATGCATGCATACCAGTCATATAAATGACTACAACGTCATATGGGGCCAGTTGCCCTAGATAAATGATTAATGAATCACACTAAGGCCCATTTCCTAAAATACATGATTAATAAATCATACCGGGGCTCGTTGCCTGAAATACATGTTTAATGAATCATACTAGGGCTCGTTGCCCAAAATACATGATTAATGAATCATACTAGGGCATGTTGCCCAAAATACATGATTAATGAATCATACTGGGGCACTTTGCCCAAAATACATGATTAATGAATCATACAGGGGCTCAACGCCCTAGGATATGGGAGTAATGAGTCACCTCGGGGCCATTTGCCCTATCCTCTGTATAACCATCCTTGAAGCTGGCCCAGCGTACCTGGCGCTGAGTTTTCCATGACCATTGGGTTAGACAAGCGTACGATACTGTGATTCCCCGAATTCTCCGATGTGATTTAATGGCGGGATTAGTAGGCCGGGAGGGCCATACTTGCTTAATTATGCCATTAATTGATAATATGCATGTATATGTGAATTATATTATAATATGATGTTATATGCGTGCATGTGGGTCCACATTTGAGTATTATGATATTTTGATAATTTGGTCCGTTAAGGGTATATTTGTGAATTTGGGTGCATAATGTAATTTGTGAATGAGATTCCATTATTATGGAGATATATTCGAGCTATTCGGCATGAGATGGTCCTATATTATGGATTAGCGGTTTTGTCATAACGGGGTCAATTATTGGGTAATAAGAATGTTTATTTGATGACAAATTGGGAGTTATTGAGATCAGGATGGAATTCTGGAAGTTTTGACTATAATGTCCCCGGGGGTGTTTTCGGGGTCCCGAGCACTAGGTTTTATTTGAGGTTACTTAAGCTTGAAGTAGCTTATCAGATAGAACGTACATTAGAAAAACCTCTCGTTCTTCTCCGTTAGCCCGTTTTTCCGTTCGAAGTGTTTTCGATGAAATCTCGAGTTCTAGGAGTCAGAATCAAGCGAGGATCGAGGCATAGCGATCCTAGGAAACATTAGAAGTTTCTTGACCGAAGGATTTGATAGAAAACAACGCAATCGAAGGTAATCTAAGTTTAAAGTTTTGAGTTTTAAGAGTTTCTAAGCTTTGAATTGGATTTTGTGAATCGTTGAGTTCTTGGTTCGATTGAGCCTTGGGTTTTGATGGTTTTGGGCCATTGGGAAGCTTGGGAACTTTGATTTGATGATTTGGGAATGTTTAGGTATATTTTTGGAGGCTTTGGGATGAAGGAGAACGTGTTTGGGGATGGCTTTGGGTTGGGGGCCGCGGCCCTGTTCTTGGGCGTCACGGCCCTAGCTTGAAGAAGCAGGTGGGGGGAAGTTGCCCTTGCTGGGCGCCGTGGTGCTTGCTCCTGGTGTGACTGGGGGCTGCGACCCAAGATGCCAGGGCCGCGGCTCTTGAGCAGTTTTGAGCCCGTTTGTGTGTTTTGACCCTGGGGACATAGTTTTAGGCCTCGGGATTGTTCCTACTACTTGGATTAGTTTGGATTGATGTCCCGGAGGCTAGATATTGGTTTGGAAACCTATGTTGATCATTTTTATTGATGATGTCCCGTATTTGGTTATGATTAGGTGATCGCTAAAGGACTAAAGGTTGATCGTTCTCAAGGGTCGTTCTTTTAATCATTCTAGCTCGAATCTGAGGTAAGAAAATTGCACCCTGTGTATGTATGACATGCGTAATTTCTATTGAGGCATGTTGGTTGATAAATGTGGACATGGATTGCATATTAAATGCTAGTGAATGTTGCTTACTTGTATATGGTACTGACTAGTCAGGGACATTGACCTAAGAGTCAGAACCGGCATAAGCGTCCTGAACGCAGGGCCGAATGAAGATTAGATCTAATCGATATCAGCATTGAATGGCGCTAAGGCATTAATGCTAGACCGACCCTAAGGTCGATGAAACTTATAAGCGCTTGGCTAGTCTAAGACTAGTTACTAGAGCCAGGGCCTAAGGCCCAGGTGACTATTTGTCACATGGCTAGGGAACAGAGTTCCATAGTTATGACTCTAGAGTCATGAGGAAGGTTATGTTGGTGACTAATCACCATGCACCTATCCTGTTTAAGCTAGTGAAAGGTTCACTTATCTGTTAAGTCATGGTGACCCTATCATCACATGGCTAAAGGGTACCCACTTTAGTGACTTTTGTGACTGTCACCTATCTGCTTTGGACTGATAGTCCAGAATGATTATCATGATCATTGTTGATATTATATCATGCTATATTGTGTTTTCTTGCTGGGCCTTGGCTCATGGGTGCTATGTGGTGCAGGTAAAGGGAAAGAAAAGCTCACCCAGACTTGAGTGGAGAGCTTAGGTGGTGATGTGTACATATGCGGCCGCTTGATCACCACGGCCAAGGAGTTCTCAGAGGAACTAGGGGGTTTACCCTATTTTGTCGCTTAGGTCGGCGGGTTTATAAATTTGAAACAGTAGTGACCATTTTTAGTTGTAAATAACTGG
Source organism: Humulus lupulus (assembly GCF_963169125.1). NCBI lineage: Eukaryota > Viridiplantae > Streptophyta > Magnoliopsida > Rosales > Cannabaceae > Humulus > Humulus lupulus. Next base: position 77,862,829 of record NC_084800.1, read on the forward strand.
TAAATGTTTTGTGTAGCTCATGAACAGTTTATATACTTAATGAAATATATCCTTTCATTTTTATTGTTTTCACCATAACCTGTTAATAACACTTAGAGCACATTTTTAACCAAAGGACTCGAGTAGCGGGTCAAATTTCTGGTTCACCGTTCACCGTAACTGTTCTGGGGTAACCAAGGCGTTACAGATACGCTCTTGATGAGGCTTAACCATATCAACTAGTGCTCAGCGTGCTATTGTCGCCCTTGACTTATAAGTCAATGCTTTCGACCGGCGCTCATCGTGCTAATGTCGTTCTTGACTTATAAGTCAAGTTTGGGGCCCAGCCCTAAGATATGGAACTATTAAGTCACCCTAGGGCCCATTTCCCTATCCTCTGTATAACTAGCCTTGGAGCTGGCCCAGCATACCTGGCGTTGAGTTTTTCCTGACCATTGGGTTGGACAAGCGTATGATGCGCTCTTGATTAGGTCTAACCAAATCAACCAGCGTTCAACACGCTATTGTCTCCCTTGACTTATAAGTCAATGCTTTAAAACTAGTTCTTAGTACAATTGTCGTCCTTGACTCATAAGTCAATGCTTTTCAACTAGCACGCAACGTTATTGCCATCCTTGACTCATAAGTCAATGTTTTTCTCAATCAAATAATGCAGACAAGCATTTATTATATAATAAATATCCAGATACAGAGCATTACATGCTTAATCAATAATCACAAGAATAATCATAATCATGCACCTTCTCGGAGGGCCAAACCCTGATCAAATCTATATTCAACATTCAGGCCAAGCCCTTATCACGTACATCAAGTATAGGGTGCAGTTTTCTTACCTCAGGTCCGAGTGTAATGTAAAATAAGAACGACCCTTGAGCACGATTCTGAGTCCAAGCTGTAATTCCCTACTACCCTATAGCTATTACCATGTGATTTATAAATGTGTCGGTAGATTGCTAATCGAGGTTTTAGGTTGAAAAGTGTGACTAAATCGAAATAAAGACTCATTTGACGAACGTTAATTATAAAATATTTGGACATTCAATAAAGTCATAAAAATTATACATTGGGATCCCAAAATACTGATTTAAAAATATATTACAATTCAAAAGTTAAGATACAGTCGACCTAAGCGACAAAACCTGTGACGCCCCACATTACTATGGCTGCTTTCTGGAATGACGACTGGCCCTACAAGCCAAGACAAGTCTTTCCAGCGTGCTTTGTCCTCACTCGCACACTTCCTGGGAAAACTTCCCAGGAGGTCACCCATCCCTAGATTACTCCAGCCCAAGCACGCTTAACCATGGAGTTCTCAAGTGATGGGCTACCGAAAAGAAGATGCACCTTCCTGATATAGGTAGTACCCATCAATCCATTTAAGCCATCTTCAACTGTGTAGTCCCATACCTACACAGTCTTAGAATCATTACACTTGACCTTCCCCAGGCGGTGTGGGATTGCACAACTTACCCGGTCTTTCCCCTTACGGATCACGGGATTCTGACTGTCACAAAACCAACCATTTACAACATATTCCTCAAAACAACCCCGGTCATGGTAGCGAAGTAGGCAAAACATGTACACTCCGCTCCACGCTCTCCAACTCATGGTTGGTCGACCTTTCCCTTGCCCTTATCTGCACCATAGAACACCCGTGAGCTGAGGCCCAGCAAGAAAACTCAACACATAGCATATCACAATTCAATCCAGTAATAAATAGCTTAAACAGATAACAAATTAAACATATAGTGGCCTATGCCGACCTAGGTGCTTTACCAGGAAATGGGTTCACGGTCTTCACCGAGCGGGTGAGTACAGCACCTTTAGAGGGTCTTGCCCTACCAACCTGACTTCAAAATGCTTAGTGATGATCCCGGCCTTTGCCGTCTCCGGCCTTTGCCGTTCTCCTTCGCCGTTCTTGGCCTTCGTCGTTCCTTGAATTTGTTGTTCAATCATAATCATGCACAACATAGCATAAGATTTACAGGTATTCACACACACATTAAACACAAATAATAGGGCCATACCCTGCTCTACGGGTACAATTAGTTTTCTTGTGTGTGTCCCGAGCTGATTGCTTAGTGTGATCTCGAGCGTGATCCCCTGAACCCGAGCCTTGGCGGTAAACCTAGTCACAACGCAATAATAACAACAATTTGTCAAGCCCTAAATCAAATAAGAACTTCATAATGATATTCTAGCCTCCGGGATCTCGAATCATACTAAACCGGGTAGTAGAACCCTTCCCGAGCCCTTATATTTGGGTTCTTAAGCTTTAGACCCTAAATTGGCCATTTCCCTTAATTTGAGCCGTGCCTCGCCTCCTAAGGCCGCGACATGCCACAAGTCAGAGGGCCTTGGGGCTCTCTTCTGGGGACACGGGCCGCGGCTCGCCTCAGCTTGCGTCGCAACGCCTGGACGATTTCAGAGGCCCTAAGGCCTCCTGGGTTCATGGGGGTCGCGACGCCTGAAGAACAAGGCCGCGTCTCAAGCTCTAAAACCCAGAAATTCCATACATTTTCACTACTTTTTTTCCTCAGCCAAACCTTCCAATTCACACCCAATTTAACACTTAACCCAGAATTCATCTCAAAATAATATCAGCAGTGTAAACACCCTACAAAGCTAGCCAAATCTCTCAATTCAGATCAAATTCATCCTAAGTCTAAAACTTAATTAAACCTTAAACTTAACCAGAAAATTCATGGAAAGAGCATGTTCTAAGCCTTACCTCAGTGATGATTTCACCTTCAACTGTTGCTAACATCTTCCAAACTTCAATTCCCCAGCCCTTTTTCCACCAGAATTTTCAGAGAAAAAGATGATCAACCAAGCCTTAATGAGAGAAAGAAGGAAACATGGCAGAGAGAAAAAAGGAAGACAGTGTTTTCTTATTTTTTTGGTTCATTCCATAGAATTCCTAAGGCTAAGGCTGAGTCTATCCCCTAGTACAAAAGACAACAATGCCCCTAACCTATCCTCAACCTTTCTAACACCACCAAGGGCAAACTTGTCTTTTGCCACATTCTCGCTAATTCCTCGAATAGTCCTATAACTCCCCATTTAATTCTGACATACCCAAATAATCACCAAATCACTACCCGTTACCCGGTAATCCCAATCACGTGCTATATCCCCAAAATACCCCTAGGCTCACCTCGAGTCGGGTATTCGACCCCGTTGTGACTATTCCGCTAATCCGCTCCCCAGAACCATCTCGGATCACACACCATAATTATATCTCCACAATTTGTGGTCTTAAGTACAACACACATATAATTTACATTTATGCCCTCAACGGGCCAAAATTACAAATATGCCCCTATTAACCAATATGGGCCCACATGCATATTTAATTCACCTAAACATGCATTTCTAATTACATAATCATTTAATCCACGTAATAACATAATTAAATCAATTATTGTCCGCCCGGCACACTAATCAAGGCACTAAGCCTTATTAGCATATTTGGGACGCTACACAAGCCCCTAGCAATAACCTAGTCACAACAAAGTATGGAATCCCGTCAATAACGAGTAAATAGAGGCTTCCAAACTGATTCATAGCCTCCAGGACATCGATTTCTACTAAACCGGGTAGTAGGATCAATCCAAAGCTCTTAGGTTTGAGTTCCCGCACTCAAAACCTCCCCAAGACCCAAAAACCCCTTAAGCGTCGCGGCCCCTAACATTTGAGTTGCGGCCCGCCCTAAGTCAGAGAGGCTCTTCTTTTTCTTGGAAATGGGCCGCGGCGCAACCCAGCAGGCACCGCAAGGCGACCTTGCTTCAGGGAAATTGCCCAGACTTTTGGGTTCATGAGGGCCGCGGCGCGACCCCGCGAACCCAAATTTCTCTAATCCAAATCCTCCCAAAACTCACCCCAAAACCGTAACAAACCCACAATTCAATCTCAAAACATCCCTAGAATGTTCCAAGCAACAAAACCCATTTTTCGAATGGATCAAAAACTCACTGAACCATAAAATCCAAATCTAAACTCAAGAAACTTAAGGAAACCAAAACTCAGAAATTCAAAGCTTAGATTACCTCTGATTATGTTATTTTCAAGCTAAATCATTCGGCTATCAAGCTTCTAATCTTCCCTAGAATTGTTATGACTCTAACCTTGCTTGAATCTGAGCCCTAAAACTCGAGTTTCTTTCGAAAATGCTAACGAGGTGAAATGAGAGAACAAGAGAGTTTTCTGAGTTATATAGCTATGAGAGGTTACTTCGAGTTCAAGTAACCTTAAGCAAATCCCAAAGCTCGGGGTACCCAAAAACGTCCCCGAGGGAAAAATGGTCAAAATTCTCATAATTCCCTCCTAATCTCGCTAACTCCCAATATATCCTCGAATATTTATTCCCATTACCCAATATCCCGGTAATGTACTAAATACCTAAAATACCCCTTGACTCACCCCGAGTTAAGTATTGATTTCGTTGTAACTTTCCCGCTAACTTGCTTCCTAGGATCGCCTCGTGCCGAGTAACCCAGATATATTCACATAATAATGTGGTCTCATACATATATCACATATATGCCAAATATACCCATAACGGGCCAAATTACGAAAATTTCCCTTCTTATAAGAAACGGGCCCACATGCTTATCTAATACACCTAAACATGCATATTAAGTCATATTATAATATAACTCACATAATCATATAATGATACATGTATATATCACATAAACACATAATTTTCCATCTTGTCCCCCTAATCAAGGTCTTAAGGCTTATTAGGTAATTTGGGACGTTACAAATACGTGGTAGACGAGGCATTAACATTTTGCTCTATGTACTTGAAACAGGTGGAAACAAGGTTCAACCGTCCAGACCGAAATATATATGTTGCTCTACCACTAAAGAAGTTGTCGGTATTTTGATCTCAAGGTCGTCCAATTGGTAAGAAGACATTGACAACTCTAGACGAAGAACTGAAGAAAACAACCGATTGGTATATTCTAAATAACTACAATTAGATCTTACCTTATCTTCAGTAAGTACTTTGATCAATATTATTTCTTTTCATGATTATTATTTTAACCAACAACTCTTAAATGACTTCATTTTCTAAATTGTAGAGAGCATATGGAAATTCTTCAATCTGGAGGTGTTGAACACCCACAATAGATGCAGAGAAAGGAGTTTCCTACATGGTTTTACAATAAAATTTATGATCTCAGAGAAATGGGTTCTTCGGAAGCAACTGATGAGCTATTCTCTTTAGCTAGTGGCTCCTCCAATCTTGTTACTTCGTACTCTGGGTGTGTTGTAAATGGAGTTAGATTTCTATGTTATGATAGGGACAAGAATCGTCACACTCAAAATGGTGGTGTCTCTGCAGTTGGAGTTGGAAATAATATTTATTACGGCCAGTTGGAAGAAGGTCTAGTAATGTCATATCTTAGTGGTTGTTCTGTTACATTATTTAAGTGTAAATGGTTTGACACTAACTAGTATTCAGGAAGATTAAAGTCTGAGCAATCTATAACCAGTATCGACACTAGTTTAGAGGCGTTCAAAGCTAATAAATTCATCCTGGCAACTCATGCTAACCAAGTTTTCTACATTGATGATCTTAAAAATAAATCTTACTGGAAATTCGTCCAAGAAATACATCATAGAAATGTGTGGGACATTCCACCAGTTGAAGAAAAATTGGAGAATGTTGAAGTAGACATTATGCATGATACTACTTCATCTAATTTCCATTTGTTTGTTGATCTTGGTACGTTACTAGAAATTAGCTTCCAACGTACAGAGGCTCCATTAGAGTTTGTCAATTTAGATTATTATCTGTTTGGGGAGGAGGAGGAAGATGAGGACGAAGTGGAAGAGTTTGAAGAGGAGGAAGAAAAGGAAGACATAGAAGAAGATGATGCATATGATGAAGAAGAAGATGAACAAATACAAGAAGATGACGATGTAGAACAAGTTAATAGTGATGATGAAGATTATGATAGTGATGAATAATTAGTGGTAAATTTATAATAAGTGATTTTGTACATGTCATAATTTTATAATATTCTTTTATAATTATAGATGTTAATTTTATAACAAGTTATTTTGTACTTATATGATTGATGTTATTTGCATTTCTTAGATATGTTGACAGTTGCTTATGTATCTCATGGGGGTGATGGAGGATCTGATCCACCCCCTGGACCATCGCATATTCCTGCTGATTGCGAGCAGGGTAATTACAAATGATTTTATTTTATTTAATTGAAGTACCATGATTAATATTTATGTTTACATATTGAATTTTTAAACAATAACCGTTCAAAAAATACGTGGACGCCATAAATGATTAACCACAAGAGAGGAGAGGGAAAAATTAAAGTGTCATTCACCTCTTGAGTGGGATGTGAGAGGGAAAATCTTATAAAGAGGTAGGAGAAGATTACACATTTTGTTTCAATAGAGAGGTAGGGTTACTGGTGAGACAATATATGAATTCTGAATGTAAAGATTGGGCAAGCATACCGAAGGCCTCTAAAAGAAGGGTAATATAGCAGCAGTTTGTAATATTGAATTTTTCCTATTATGCATTGTTGATTAAGAATGTGTAAAGCCATAAATTCCCAACAATCAAAATCTCTAATTCTAACTACTTTCTTTCTATATTTTACATAATCTACAATGAGTAACATTGTCTTCCTCAATGGTGAGCTCTAAGAACAAGTCTTCATGAAGTAGCCTGTTGGTTTTGAAGATTCTTCTGAGCCTACTCGTGTGTGTAAACTTCATAAGGCTCTCGGTTTAAAGCAAGCTCCGCGTGCCTGATTTGACAAGATCAAAGCTGCTCTTGTTGATTGGGTCTTTCTTTGCTCGGTATTTTATTTTTCTCTCTTTTATGCAAAAAAGCATATGGTTGTGATATTGTTGTTAGTTTATGTTGATGATATTCTTATCACTGCTGAGAATTCTCAAGTCATTGCCACTCTTATTTTTTATCTGAACTCTAAGAATTTTTCTCAAGTCTCTTGGTTTAGTTAGTTACCTCCTTGGTTTTGAGGCTCTACGAACTAAGTCAGGTCTTTATTTGACACAGTCCAAGTAGGCTACTAAGTTGCTTCTTAAAACTAATCTTGCTGACTCCAAAGAGGTTCCTACGCCTATGATTCTTGGCAATAAGTTGGCTCTAGGTGACAACCCTTTGTTTGAGTAACCTGGAGTATATCGGAGTACCATTGAGGCTCTTGAATACCTCACTCTTACTAGGCGTGATTTATCTTTTTCTATCAATAAACTTTGTCAGTTTCCCAAAGCTCTCCTACCGTGAATCATTGGGATACTTGCAAGCGTATTTTACACAATGTTAAGGGTACCATTCATGTTGGTTTGCACTTTACACCTGCCTATGTTCTCACTCTTGAATCTTTCTCTGATGCAGATTGGGCCTCAAATTTAGATGATTAGAGTCAGACTTCCAACAATGGCTTTGGTATGTTTCTAGGTGGCTATCTCATTAGTTGGTGCTCTCGCAAGTTGCATGTCGTAACTCGTTCTAGCTCGGAATTGGAGTATCGTGCTTTGGCTTCTGCTGTCACAGAACTGGTTTGGCCACATTCGCTTCTTCGTGAAATTGGTATTCCCTGTACAGAGTACTATTCCTGTTCTATGGTGTGATAATCAAGGTGCTCAAGCTCTTGCCCTCAATCTTGTTTTTCACTCTAAGTACAAGCATATTGAACAAGATGCTCATTATATTAGGTCTCAAGTTTCTTCTAAACACTTAGATGTGTGTTATATTCCAAAATCCCACTGATATCTTCACCAAACCTTTATCTCCTCCAAGGTTTAATTTTCTTTGTCACAAGCTGCATTTGGAGCATTCCAACTACAACTTAAGGGGGGTTGTTAGTAAGTCTATTACTTAGAGGTTTAGTGATTCTATTTTGGTTGTTGTAAGGGTTGCTAGTTGTTCAAGTGAGTTGTATAGCTCTTGCTTTCTGTTGAGAATTGTAATAGAATTGGTTATGTAATTTCATTCGGTTAGCTTCTAAAAACTTCCTTCTGCATTCTATATATATGAGAAATACATTACAGAGTTCACTTGAGCTTTTCACTAAAATTTCATAGTGTTTATTATTATTATTATTATTATTATCTAAAAATATACTTATTCATCTTTCATTTCTCTTTTTATAGATTTATAGATTTATTGAAAGAGATTCATAACTGTCATTGGATATTGGGGTGCTATGCAACAATGATGCGGATTTGTAGAGACAAAATATGTGTCTTTAATGGCAATGCGGGTTCAGAGTTATTTATTTGGTCTTTCTTTGCACTTTGTTGCATAAGACTCTTTAGCTTTGTTTAGAAATCTTCAAGTTGGTTGTCCAATTTTTCAAGAGTATATTTGATTCATGTTCATCATCATAGATTAATTGTGCATACTTTTTGGGTGGATGAAGAACTTGTTTGGCTCCTAGTTTTATAGGATGTATGACATTATAAAAAAAATTCAATGATAATTGATTTCATTGCGACAAAAAAAAATCTTAGAACTTAAATGTTTAGGAAGATGTGTGAAAGGAAAGTCAAAAATTTATAAAGGGATTATTTAAAAAGAGATGGAAGAAAACAAAAAAAAAATGACTAATATAGAATTACTCTTTTAAAAATATAAAACATATTTTCTTATGTACATATGTATGTTATTTTTTTAGAATTTTTTCTACGTGATACAATAATTATAAATTATAACTCTTTGTATGAATTTTGAAATTATCTTTTATTTTGGAGGATAAATGTTGGTGCATAATTTTACTCTCAGTACTATGGGAGAAAGGGGAAATTCGAGAATACCTATTGTTATTAAGCTTGAGCTTGAGACTCAGACCAAAAACCTAGCAATTGCTTCTTTGTAGTAGGACTTGTACTGATGATCTTTTTGGTTGTTATTTCTGAGCGAAATGGGTTAAACTAACATTTAATCACGAGTGTATTAAAAATCTACAAGTGTTATGGGGGCATTTTTATCAAGAAAAAAGTTTGGGATACAAGTGCTATAAATCGCGGGGGGGGGGGGGGAACATTGTCTTAAATTATTTGAGAAATTAAGAATTTAAATGCTAAATCTTCGAGATTGCAGACCAAATTGCAAAATAGTGATCATATTAGAGATTTGTGATGTAAAAAAGCCAAAGCATAATTATTAATTATTGAACTACTTTGTTAAGTTTATTGGGCACTCTCTTAGCAAAAGTCTACAAGGCACACTACTATCCTAGAAGTAATTTTCTACAAGCACCAATTGGTTATCCACCCTCCCAAATTTGGAGAGCAATTTTTTTGTGGAAGAAGTTTTCTTGAAGAAGGTATCCATTTTAGTCATGGTAGATTTATGGATTCCTAGGCCACACAAGTTTCTTCCAATCTTGTGTAGTTCTGCTACTCCTCTTCTTTTGGTCAGAGCACTCATTACACCAAATAGAAGTTGGAATGCTTCTCTACTGCATCTGTTGCTTGCAGATGTTCACGCCATTCTATTGTTCTTCTCTCACTCGTGACAGCTCCTGACAACATTTGTTGGCATTTTGATGAAAATGGGATCTACACTGAATTTCGGATATCATTTGGTTGTTACTTTACTAGAAAAACTACTAAGCTCTATTCAACCGTTCAAACTAACCCGAAAAAACCAACAAAAAATATAATCTGAAAAAGCCGACTTTCATTTCAAACCGCCCAATTATTATATTGGGTGGGTTGAAATTTTTGGCAACCCGCCCAATTAAGAATTTGTCTACTTTTTTTAATTTTATATTTATTGAATTATTAATTATACATATATAAAACTAAATTCTTATTTTTTTTATAAAAGATCCTATATTTTAAAGTAACAATTATTTTAGTTACAAATACAAACTAAAAATAGATAAAATAATAAAAAATATTAGTAAAAAATAATTTTTTTAGAAGAAAAAAAATTTTAAAAAGTTTCAGCGAACCGATGGTCGGGTTGAAATTTAATTTTTTTTAATTGGGTGGGTTACAATTTGAAAAGTACCAACCCAATTATAAGTTTGGGTTTGTCAAAAATTCACCCAACCCGCCCAAACCGATCAATGAACACCCCCATAATTCCAAGGTTCTTGCCATGCCATTGCCTAGAAAAGTTGAACGTTTCACTTGCATGTAAATATAGATAATTGCTAAGGGATATTTATGGGGCCCAACACTATAAGGAGGTGGCATACTGTTATCGATGCAATTCAATATCGAGTCTTATACATTTGAATTTAACAAGTAATATGAACTATCTCTAACAAATCATAGGATGTCACCTCATGTAATGTTGAGTTCCTTAAGATATCAAATAGCAACGCTCGTGTAAATATACCTCCAATAACCATGTATATACAGCAACATCAATTTTCATGCCTCTCTTCTTGTTTTTATTGGAGATGGCCCTATGATGATATTATGCAGGCTATATTTCTTTGTCCATTTGCAACTCAAATTTGGTAATTGACTGACTTGTGGCCTTCTCTGAAGAAATGCTTATCTTGGAATGTTTTGAATGTCTTGGAGTCTCAGTCTTTGCCTTTCACCCTCCTCGACCACAGTTATGTTCCATTATTATTTTTGGCTTGGTGTATTTTGATTGAGAGGAAAAAAGCCAAGCCTGGTCTACATGTACGCGCATCTTTCTTACCCGCTTTTCCAATGGGTAATTAAATTCTACCAAGAATGGTTATCTGTCCTAGGTGTAGCTTTAGGTAACTATTTAAAAAAGTTTTATACTTTGTGGGATATTAGTATTACAAACTTATTGGCTCTCTTTCTAGGTTATAACTATGTTGTTCATGAATTAACCAAACAAACATGAACTTTCTACTAAAGTATATACAGTTGGAATTTTGTTTACTTTATGTTATGAAATTTGTACTTCATTATTCTAATTTATAAGTGAAATTTGACTATGTATGTATCAAGTGAGACCACAATTATAAAATATGCTATGTTTATTAATTATGTCAAATATATGCTAATGAATCACAAGAAGACTAAAAATACTCCTCTCATTTTCACCACTTCTTCTTGCTCTTCTTTCTCTTCTCTCTACCCACCCACGGCCACAAATCACATCACCTCCGGCCAGAAAAGAAAATCCCACAGCCACATACATACATAGTCAAATTTCCCATTTATAATCAAATTGGTCATTCTTTAAAAAAAATGGTAAGTTCACAAAACATTTACAATGTTAACTACCACATGTGGCATGGGAGAAGGTAAATATACATTGGGATCTATGACAAAAGACTCGTTATTTTGCCATAAAGAAAAAATTACAAAATGGTATCCAAAAATACATTACTACAAAACAATTATTTTGCCATAAAAATGTAAGAGCTCTACTAAGCTATTTTGTATCAAAATAGTAAAAATGTTCGTTTGAGAGGATCACGACTGAATGAGCGAAAAAAGTTGTTGAATAGTAAAATCCAAACGGTATTCCACAGAAAGCGACTTGTTCTTGGCATTGAATCTCGTACGAGAATGAGGTCATCCACGCCGTTCGATCATATTTATTTATAATTACCATAGTTGAGTCCATCCATGGTTGTTTTTTTTTTTTGAAAGTCATCCATGGTTGTTTCAATACCTCAAAATGCTCATTTTAATGTTAGAAATTAATAGCACTTGGGTTACCACATTTCTAACCAACTACACTCTAGTCATTTCATCGACGACCTTTATCTATACACAACAAACGTATAACATGAAGGAAACTAACGATAAATATTAAAAATAAAATTAATAAACTAAATAACTGAAGAAAGTATTTTGACATATTTTACCGTGGCTAACATTAATATTTAGACCCTTTTTGGAGGCAAGAAAAGAGAGGCTATTTTCAACTTCAGATTTTTTGGTGAAAAATCTCTTCGTGCCACTGGAAAGAGGACAAAAGAAAAAATAAGAATGAATTATCTTAACTATTAATAATCAGCAAAATAACAGTTCAAATTCTTTGTTACAGAGAAAAAAGAAAAAAAATACTGATATATATTTATATATATTCTTCTCCTTTCTATATTATGTCAGTTATAGTCTTAATAAAAGATTAAGACTTAAAATGTCAAAAACAAAACAAAAAGAATAGCCACTACAGTGGAAACAAATATTAAGCAAGTCTACCGAAATTAATCAGTTAACCCATACCATATCTTCTCGCTGAGCTTGTGCTGCTACGTCTTCCAGTCTCTTCCATGTCAATTTTCGCTGCTCTTCCAAATCTCTAGCCTTGGTTTCCTTCTCCAAGTACTCCCTCTCACACTCTTCAAACAACTCGGCATCCATATCTCGGAACATCCTTTGCACATTCCCTGTCAGCCCGTTTACAGCCTGGTTCCAGTGACCTCGAATGTTTTTCTCCAATGCTTCGAAAATCAACGGAAGTATCACATTTCGGTTTTGTGCAATCAAGCTTACTATGTGTTCATTGTTCCAAAAGTAAAGGGCTCTTTCTGCAACCTGCCAGATGTATTCGTATAAGAAAAGGCTTCCCGAGAAATAAGTCAATTAACAATCTATAAAGTCGGCAAACTGTTCGGACACAATGAGAGATAAAGATCAAAACCTCTAAAGAGAACTAAGACACAATCAAGAGTTCAATGATACAGCTTGTTACCCCATGAATCTTTTACCAAACTACCATACACAACATTCGGACATTCTAAAGACTAGAAATGACAAAAGACTAACACCATCAAATGATGAACACATTTTAAAGCAACAAACAATGACACATACGAGTATGGCAGCAGCACAGACAGCAATTACTCCCCGTCCTCTAATAATGATTTAATGCTCTGTTATAACTCTAATTGTTAAACTTACAATCAACAAGATGAAAGATGTTTTGTGATTCACATGAGAAATGGCAAATGCCCAAAAATATCCTAGAGAAAACATGATCTATTTGAAAGAACACACATCACAATAGATCAAATGGTCACGCCCATGACTTGCTCATGGTCTCAACATAAGACCTACCTAGCAATTTGCTAGTGTTTCAAGCCTCCCAAAGGTTGTAGGGTTTAGTGGGAGCGGTAGTATAAAAAATATATCACCTACATAGACACACTATATGACTTTGCCACTGCTTTATTCTGTATAAAAGTAAAAAAATTTCCCACAACCAAAATCAGTCAGCAACTAAATTAGCTTGATAGCTATGTTTACACTTTACAGAACCACCCGAGTGGATGGGATGGGACAATGTAAATAAAATGTTTTCACAATAACAACATGAAGTTTGTAAAATAATTTCAAACTATGTAAAACATTGCAACTTGTGTTATACAAGTAACAGGGAAGGGTCATGTAAAACGATATCCACATAACAAAGAGAAGCCTGTCTGAGAATGTAAATATAATTAGGAATAAGGATGTAATCACAGAACCTTCAAATGATACTTATGAAACGTACAAATACTTTCATAAAACTACCAGTAGAAAAAATATTTATATTTACATATATACATATAATTTGAAAAGTGAGTGACAGACATCTACTTTGTCAAGTTGGAACCACTTTCTGGAAACATGGTTTTAAAAAGCTATCGAAGCTTATGCCTTGCGCTCAAAAAAACACCTCTGAAGTGGTTCCATCAGCTTCTTAGTTCTTCTATCATTAGTCATCACCTTTTTCTTTAAGAAAAAATCTCTACAATAGTGAATAGCAAGATTTGGAAAATAAAGCAATGAGCAAGGGCACACACCTATACAAGAATACTATTCATGCCAGGTAAAAAAAAATTAAAAGACGCAAGATAGATTAAAAAAAGTTATGGAAAGTAGTAAATTGAGAGTAATACAAGTGAAATTTATTGGTAGTGTCATGTAGGAGGTTAGAATTTGAAAATGAAAATAATATCAGAGACATCAAATCTAAAGCCTGTGAGATTTTAAATTTGAGAGATGCACACTAAGCATGTTTCCAATTTTGCCACCAAAAAACAAATTATGCTCATTTCTGCACAAATTTATTGTATCTACAAGGATATGCTTACATACAACATCAGTTGATCAGCTAAAAACGTGGTCAAGGAATTAGATATTTCTCAGTCTTTCCAAGTAAAACAGCTTAAACATGACCGAATGCACCACTCACTACCAACATAATACATTAAATTTAGGTTCACGCACTCCATTTATCACACTGACCAAGTCGCAACAGATCTGATACATCTGAATTCTATAGAGAACCCAAGATACTAGCCTGGATTCTGTATTGCAGATCATTACTAAAACTAATGGAAACACATTGCAATAAAGAAGGAATATATCTTAATGGATGATTCGAGTAACTACTTCACAAAGTCCAAGAATGTGAGCAATCTGGCAAAGATACACAGTAGAATTCAAACATCAAAAGAGCAAAAAAACAAAAATTACAAATAATATTAGAACAAGTTGTGGCTAATTTTGGAAAAGAAATGACACATGCATCAACATGTGTTTGGAAAAGAGCACATACACAATGCAACCTCAGCAAGAACGGTGTCTCACCTTCTGTAAAGAATCAGACCAATAAGATGAGCATATTTCAGTTCTGTCAAATGCCTTAAAACTGCTCAGCCATAGGTCAAAGCAGCTATTTTCTTAAGATGATAAATTGTTTTCAAGGTAGTCGTAAATGTACTTATAATGGTGAATTTACCAGTTACCACGAACAGGAATCTACAAAATCTAAGCAGTAAGTTACTACTAGACATTGCAAGAAGAATCTACAAAAATTATCACCTAATACAGAAGTTAAGCAACAATTATGCACTCTGTAGGACATTTTGCAAGGAAAAAAGGTTGACCTGACAACTATCTGATTACGAACTTAAATAGCGTTATGCATTGTCTCTGAATATAGTAATCTTCTATCGAAAACTCAATTGAAAATACCACTTTAACTTCTTTCTAACAGAAATATGCTTTATGTTAAGTATATCCACGACCATAAAAGAAATAGATTTAGTGACAAAGCTATAAACTTGTCTATGAACCTGGAAATGTGGGCTGTTAAGACAGCGCCCTATCTGTCTAAAAAGAGGAATCATGCATCTCTGGAACTCCGCAGCCTGAGTAGCTTCTAAAACCTCTTCTAGCTCTCCAAGAAAGAGAACCTCTTTCTGGCAGTTTGTGACAGGCCAATACTTCAACAACCCGCGAATTACTAAATCCGCCAACTTGTAATCCTTCTCCACGAACTGCGTGATGCAATAAGACAATGGCTGGTGATACACTGCTATACATTTTGGCTTATGGAGTGGTATAAGCGCTCTTGAAAGGAACAGCTTATGCTCCTCTTTCATGGGCAACGCAAACCCATTAATAATACTCCCAAGAATCTCCAACAACTCGGCAATACCACAATGCCTTTCAGTCTCAAAAATAAACCTATAGAAGATATTATTAATGGCCTTTCTAACAAAGGGTCGATGCACCATGAATTTTCCATAAATACGATGAAGAATAGTTTTCAAATACTCTCGCTCACGTGGGTCCTCGGAGTCGAACAATTCAAGCAATTTCAGCACAAAGACATGATCAATGTAACGCTTGGCTACCTTAGTATCGGTCTCGGAAGAAACAAGATACCTCAATAGAATCTCGTACACAATTTGCAAATGCGGCCAAGACGGCTCCAAATAAGGCTCGTCGTCTTCGGGGTCACCAGCGGCTTCAGAGCCGGTGTTCTCGTACGCTGCCGGAGGAAGACACCGGAAAACATTAACGGAAACCATTCTGATAAGCTCCTCCTGCATTGTCTCGTTCAATTTACACGAACCCGCTTGGATAAAATCGACCAGCTCCAAAAGGGTTTGGCGCTTGATCTCTTTCTCACGAACCCCTTTGAGAGTATCTGAAAAATCGCATTGGACCCAACAAACCTTGAGCTTGCGGAGGAACAATGCCGGGCGCTCCGAAACGGAAACGTCTCGTAAGAAGGGTAGGATTTCGATGACGCCACCGGGGTTAAGAGGGGGCTGCGGTGATTGAGTGACGGTATGTGATTCGGAATTGGCAACGGCCGAATTGATAGTCGTCCGGGAAGCGTGGTTCACCGTGACGTTACCGGGTCCGAGCCCGAACCCGGCATTGTCGTTGGATTCGGACTTGGATTTCCGGTGACCGCGTTTCATGAATTTGTTTAACATTTTTGCTGGTCGATTTGCCAATATTAATCAGTAAAAAAACAATTTTTTTTTTAAAACCTAAAAGAGGAAGGAGTGAAGAAGAAGAAAGGATTGGGTTGGGTGGTAGTTAAGGATTGAAAAAGAATGAAATGGTGTGGAGCTGAAATTGAATTGGGTGGAGAAGATGAAGAGAGATTCGAAGGAAGGAAGACAGAGATGAGATGGGTTTCATTTGATCCGAGAGGCCAGGAAAGGAGCGGCGATGGCGAAATTGGGAGTGGAGAGCAGAAAAACAAATGGATTCTGATTTTTGTTTTTCTTTTCCTTTCTTTTCAATTATTATTATTATTAATGTCTGAAATGAATGATGTGGATAAAATGATATTTGAGGAAAGCAAAAGATTATGTTATAAAATCAGAACCCCAAAAACTGTTTAATATTTATTTTATTATTTAAAACAATTGTGCTGTTTAGTAATACTTAAAAAAAATTCTATTTAATTAATTAAAATTTTAATAATTAAATATAAAATATGTTTAGCAATTCTATTTTTATTTATTATTATTTTGAATTTTAAAATTAGAATTTTTTCACTTTCAAAATTTTTTTAAATCATTTTTCAATTTTTTTTCTCTTATTTTATTCAATTCAACACTTCAGACAACAAAATAAAAATAAAAGTTATCAAACACGTTTATTATTTTTTGTTTTAAAAAAAAAACAAAAATAATTACCAAATATATTTTTATTTTTTTAAAAATAAAAAACAAAAATAAAATAAATTTTCATTTTTATATTTAAAAAATTTTACCAAATACAACCAATAATTTTAATTTTTCTTATTTTGGGATAGAAATTATTTATTTATTAGTTTCATTAGAAAGTTGGGCAATTTTTCACCACAATTGGCGATCTGTCCTAAGAAAACATTATGTAAACAAACAAAAGACAAAAGAAGGGACGGAATTTATGTAAACATTATGTTGCTCTCAGCTTTGTACAGAAAATGAAAAAGTAGACAAATAACAAAAGATTATGTTATAATGATTAGTTTTAAAACCAAAAAATTATAAATTTAGTTGGCAGTAGTAGGTTAAATTCGTACCGCATTATTATATTATGCTAATCTATCTATAAGTAGTAGGTTAATCGTACAATTTACTATGTTTAATTTAGAGGTTATAATAAGTGGAATAATAAGGTTACGTGGCTTTATAATTCAACAATATTTTATTTCAAACGAAAGAAATTAATATAATTACCCTCCTTGCAATTTGTTAATTTCCCTAAAAAGCAAAACTTTTCCACAATCTCAAGGGTGGTGAATGAACTGGCTTTGAAGCCAGTGCAATTGTTGCTTTCTATAGTGAAATAAAACTTTTGCAACTTCCACAAATCTACACCAATATATGGATGTATTATTCAATACATACCCCAACCCAATGATGGATTTATTGGTGAGAAGTCTTTACTGTGACCAAATTTGAAGAACCTGAGACTTGGTTCAATTTCAGTGCTCTTGAATGAAGATCAAACCAGGAGCTTTTTTTGAATAAATGAAAACAAAGAGATACCATACGCACAGCATAATCAATTAACTTAATAGAATACCATGCATGGATAATTCAGATTCCTGGACTGTACTGTACAAGACAACAAAATGCATAGCGATCTTCACACAACCCAAAGATTTTCCTTCAGTCAGTCTGTTATGCTCAAAATAAAAGGTCATTAACCTCATTGCCTAGCACTGGGCTTTTCAAAAGCCATAAGAACATTCTGTGTCAGGAATAACATAGTTCCCAGATCAAAAAATGAGGTTCTAGGTCCTTCCTAAACTAAAGAAAAAGCATTATCTACAGTCATAACAAATCAAAAGTAACCCACAGTAGTGTTTGGAGAGTTGATTACCATCCTCCTTTCCCACCACTGCTGCCTCCACTGCCCCAAGATTTCGATGGTGGCTTGCCCCATGCATCAGTTGATCCACTTGTATCAGTTCCGTCTTTTGCATCTGCAGCACTTGGTTGAGTATTCCAACCTCCTCTGGCGGCATTTGAGTCTGATCCCTGATTGTTCCAACTGCCAGCTTGTGCAGTTGAACTGGGTTCTTTAAAGCCGCCACCTCCACTCCCCCAAGATTTTGATGGCGGCTTACCCCATGCATCAGTTGATCCACTTGTATCAGCTCTGTCTTTTGATTCTGCAGCGCTTGGTTGAGAATTCCAACCTCCTTTGGCAGCATTTGAGTCTGATCCCTGATTGTTCCAACTGCCAGCTTGTGCAGTTGAACTGGGCACTTTAAAGCCACCACCACTGTTGCCTCCACTCCCCCAAGATTTTGATGGTGGCTTACCCCACGCGTCAGTTGATCCACTTGCATCAGTTTTGACTTTTGCATCTGCAGCACTTGGTTGAGTACTCCAACCTCCTCTGGCAGCATTTGAGTCTGATCCCTGATTGTTCCAACTGCCAGCTTGTGCAGTTGAACTGGGTACTTTAAAGCCACCACCACTGTTGCCTCCACTTCCCCAAGATTTTGATGGTGGCTTACCCCATGCGTCAGTTGATCCACTTGCATCAGTTTTGACTTTTGCATCTGCAGCACTTGGTTGAGTATTCCAACCTCCTCTGGCAGCATTTGAGTCTGATCCCTGATTGTTCCAACTGCCAGCTTGTGCAGTTGAACTGGGTACTTTAAAGCCGCCGCCACCGTTGCCTCCACTCCCCCAAGATTTTGATGATGGCTTACCCCATGCGTCAGTTGATTCACTTGCATCAGTTTTGTCTTTTGCATCCGCAGCACTTGATTGAGTATTCCAACCTCCTCTGGCAGCATTTGAGTATGATCCCTGATTGTTCCAACTGCCAGCTTGTGCAGTTGAACTGGGCACTTTAAAGACACCACCCTGATTGGATGTATTTGAGCTTGACCACTGGCCTTCCCCAGAACCACCTGATGGTTTCACATTATTACCCCAACTGCCAGCTTGTGAATTTTGTCCTTCCCAGCCACCCTTTTGATTGGTAATAGCTGAGCTTGTCCTCTCTGTCCCCTCAGAAGCACCAGCTGGATTCTCTTTCTTCCCCCAACTTCCAGAACTCAGATTGTTTCCTTTGTTCCAACTGCCATCTTGTGAAATTGATCCATTCCAGCCACCCTCCTTATTGGAAGTAGTTGTGGCTGGGCACTGCGCCCCTCCTCCAGAAGCAGCAACAGATGTTTTTCCATCATTTCTCCAATCTCCATCACCTCCAGTACTTGAGCCAGTTCCCTTGTTCCAGTTGCCAGCTTCTGAACTTGATCCTTTCCAGCCACCCGCTGAAGAAGCAGCAGATGATTTCCCCTCACTCCCCCAATTTCCACCAGCTTCAGTACTCAGGTTGCTTCCTTTGTTCCAACCACCAGCTTGTGATCCTTTCCAGCCACCCTCTTGATTAGTATTACTTGAGCTTGACCACTGTGCTCCTCCAAAAGCACCAGAAGGTTTCCCATTATCGCCCCAACTTCCACCGCCTCCAGTGCTGGAGCTGGTTCCTTTGTCCCAACTACCACCATCTTTTCCCTCCACTGACTGGTTCCAAGCACAAGATACATTTCCAGTTTCAGCGCTACCTGAAGTTCCATCCTGCCACTTATTTTTATAATCACTTCCTTGGTTCCAAGCCCCAGCACCATCACTGTTTTTACCTCCCTCAGCAGAACTTTCCGACCCTTTGTTCCACGAAGAATCATTCCCACCAGAATCTCTACTGTTCCAACCACCATTTTGATCCCTCCTTCCACGGCCCCTGCCTCCAAAGCCTCCTCTATCTGATCCACCTCTCCCACCAAAGCCTCCGCGGTCTGATCTACCTCTACCACCGAAGCCTCCCCTATCTCCACCTCTACCACCAAAGCCTCCTCTGTCTCCACCTCTACCACCATAGCCTCCTCTACCCCTGTAGCCTCCTCTATCCCCGCCTCGACCTCCAAACCCTCCTCTCCAATTTCCACCACTTGGCTTACTATTAAATTCCTCAGTCTGATTATCCCCACTGCCCCAGTTAGAATTCCCATTACCAGATTCAGAATTCTGATTACTTTTCTTGCCCCAAGCAGATTCTTGATTTCCGCTAGCACCACCAGAATCTGAGTTCCAATTACTCTTCTTGCCCCAGCCAGAATCCTGATTTCCACTAGCGCCACCAGAATCTGAGTTCCAATTACTCTTCTTACCCCAACCAGAATCTTGATTTCCATCAGTGCCACCAGACTCTGAGTTCCAATTACTTTTCTTGCCCCAAGCAGAATCTTGATTTCCATTGGCACCACCAGAATCCTGATTTCCACTTGCACCATCAGATTCTGAGTTCCAATTACTTTTCTTGCCCCACACAGAATCTTGATTTTCACTGGTGCCACCAGATTCTGAATTCAAATTGCTTTTTGTTCCCCAACCAGACTCTTTGTTTCCACAAGTACCACTAGATCCAGAGTTCCAATCACTTTTCTTTCCCCAGTTAGAGTCCCTACTCCCATCAACATCACAAGATTTAGAGTGCCAGCTGCTTTTGCTGCCCAAACCAGAATCCACGTTACCCCTTGAGTCACCAGATCCAGAGTTCCAATCACTTTTCTTTCCCAAATTAGAATCTCGGTTCCCCTCTGAGCCACCAAGTCCAGCACTACAATCACCTTTTTTACCCCAATTAGAATCCTGTTTGCCATCAGTATCGCTAGCAGCAGTATTCCAACCACTTTTCTTTCCCCAACCAGCATCTTGGTTTCCACCCAAAGAATCAGATTCAGAGTTCCAAGCACCTTTCTTACCCCAACTTAAATCTCGACTGCCATCATTGTCACTGGAACCAAAATTTCCACTGTTGTTCTTATCTGGAAAAGAAGTCTTCTTACCCCAAGCAGATGAATCATTGCTGACTTTGTCTTTCCCTGTGTCCCAAGATTTCTGTTGGCTCCACGTGGAATCTGTTTTGCTCAAGCCATCCTCCCCAGCACAATCATTTTTCTTTTCCCATGATCCTCCTTCAGCTACACTTTTACTTTTGCCCCAAGAATCTAATTCATTCTTTTTAGTAGTTGCAGCACCCCAACTGCCAGCTGAATTGTCAGCAATATTCTTTCCTTTATCCCAGGGTTCTTCCACTGCTTTCCCACAATCCTGGTTGTCATGCACATTAATGTTCTTCTCCCAGGAAGCTGAAGCATCATTTGAGGAATCACCTAAAATTCCAACTTTTGATTTATCTTGTCCCCAACTACATCCGGTATTTTCAGAAGAGTCTTTATTCCATATATTAGATGCATTACCGTCAACTCCCCCACTTCCTCCAGTAGCTTTCTCAGTGCTTTTTCTTCCCCAACCAGCATCATCTTTGTCAGCTGCCTGAGCACCCCAAGGATCATTTGTCTTTGGAGTCACTTTGCTCCCCCAAGCATCTTCCACATCTGTAAAGTTGTATGCTGTTACAAAACTTGCCATAACTCACTAGGATTGGTTTTAAGTAAATGTTTCACTTGATACCTTTATTAACATCATTTTCAGCACCAGCATGATTTGCACCGCCAGATTCCCACTGCATCTGCAATGTTAAAAAGGTTATCAGCAAATGTCCCAACATGCAACACATCCACAAAGAGGCTGAAACAGCAGAACAAGTTAAGAACAAACCGAAGAGCCCGGTGTAGATAAATTAGGCCAAGAGCTCCTACAAGAATCGGCAACATTTTTTTAGACAGAGTAGCACATTAGAAAAGCACAAGAACAACGAAAGGCAAAGCTACAATGGCCAACAATAAACAATTTAATGGCAAGGGTAACATCAGATTTTCTGTTTTCATATTCACTCTTTCTATTACGTATAATACATCAAATTAAATTATCGGCAAATCAACATTGAGAAAGCAAAACTATAGTGACAGAGTGACAGCAATTAATAAATAGCCTTGAAGAAATTATAAAACCATGCAGCTACACAGTGAACCCCCACTTCTGTATGATCATATAGAACCACAGATAATTGAGATTCTTTTACATTAAATATTCTCTCCTTTTTCAAAATAATACATCTGTTTCTAAACATTCAGCACAACTCTCCCAAAAGTATATGCCTGTTCAAAAACTAAATGTTACCATACTTATGAGACTTAAAACATGATTAAAACCAAAAAAATCTCAGATTTTCCAAAACCACCAAAGTTCACCAAATTAAGATGACTCGTCGTCAATCACTACCTCACGAAAAAATTCGAATAAACTGTTTCAGGATGGACAAATAGGACCAAACCTTTCACTAGACACTGCACCAGAAGTCCACCCATCACCTGCTCCTGATGCTCCTGCACCATCCGCCCAGTCTTCAAAGGAAACAAAATACATCAAATTTCTTCAAGTCAAACTCCATCAAGGATCAAAACAGAAATAAATAATTGAAGGAAAAAAAAGCATTAGCATCAATATGAAGTTATTAACTATACAAACAAAGAAAGACAGTAGAAAAGGAAACAGACTCTCACCTGTAGACAATCCTTCGCCTCCAAACAGGTCAAAAGGTTTGAGAAAACTAGATTCTGGACCCTCGCTATAAAAGAGACATATGCACATCAGAACAGTAAGTGCATGTTAAGAATGATAATCAGTTTTGAATAAACAGCTATTGATTATGAAAATTACCTTGACACAACAGAGCTACTCCCACGAACCTCAGAAAGATGCTCACTTTTAACTGCAAAATATAACATTCTGAAAAGTTATCATATAACTAAAGAATATAACAAACTAACAACAAAAATACTGGAAAAACTAATTAGTGACAACTGGATACAAATATCAATAATAAATTAGCTTTGACAAACCTGTAAGAATTTTCTGCTTAGAGTCAAGCTTGACTGTGACGTCAGAACGACGTATTGCAATGACACGGCAAAGATACCCCTTTAATGGACCAATGCGGATTCTCAAAGTTTGACCAATATTGAACATACCATCCTTATCAGCCTGATTAACTGCATTCAAGATAACCAATCAGTGATAAAGCAAAAGTCTTGCAAGCCAGTAGCTATGACTTGAGAACTTATGGTTACAACATCAACCAGGAGCACACATACAATTACGGTTGTCGTCCCTTGATTGCCATGGCTTTTTAGGTGATAGAGGGGATTTAGGGGATGCTGGGAAATCATCAAAACATGGGAAACTAGATTCTCCACCCTGAATCAGGAAGAATATTATCACAATGCGCACACTAAATTGCAAATAATAAAGTAGACATGATAAAAAGGACTTCCAACCTTTTCATTGAAAGGGCTAGGAGAGAGCTTAACTCTCTCACAAATACGAGATTTGCAGCAGAAATAACCACAATTTTCTGTTTCATTCTCATCATACATGAAGACAATCCCCCTATAAATTTTCTTAACAATTCCCTGCTTGCCCTGCAAAAGTAAAAGAAACAGTGGTAAAATCCTCCAGCCTCAGACTCTTAGCAAGCATATTTCCCAGGTCAACTACATTTAGATGGCATGATCTTAAATAGATGTCAAACCTCCAATGGCCCTTCTATAACCTTGACGGTATCACTAACACTAATGGTCTTCAAGCGGTGATCTAAGGCAGTAAATTTCATGTCCGATGGCTCGTTCTGTAACTCACTTTGTTGAACAGTTACCACCGAAGGTCCTTCTTTACCCTCTTTCAATATCTAAAGTGTTGAACAGAATATCAGTCACCACAATAAAGGAATATGAAGGTATTAACTAAACTATGTACCTTGTAACTATAGTCTTTCTCTACGCCTATGATAACCCCAAAGTCTCTGCGGCTGCAACGTCATATATAATAGCAAAACTAAGAAAGCTAACACCAACATCAATAAAAAAATAAACTTTAACAATATTAAATTTTAAAAGGTTGGATGAACATGAATAGTTCATAACTGGAAGATTTCTCTTCAACAAGCTAATATATACTACTCACCCAACACACACAAGATCATGCACTTCAAAACTATTCATGGCAGTTGACTCTGAGCACTCTCCTTTTCCACCTGCCATGGACCCTGAGCTCTCTCCTTTACCACCTGCAATTGACCCTGAGCTCTCTCCTTTACCACCTGTAACTGACCCTGAGCTCTCCCCTTTACCACCTGCAACTGACCCTGAGCTCACTCCTTTGTCGTGCAATGCATCCTTTCTAATGGAACGCTTTTTCTTCTGTTCCCCATAGAGCTGTGAAAGCCACTCTGAATTATCAGATTCATTGTTCTCAGAAGTGCTAAACTTCATCTGCTCCTCTTCTGATGGCTCAACACCAGAGCAACTTATGGAATCTATGGCTACTTTTTTGTATAAATATCCATCCTTGATCATCATACCATCAAGAACTTGAACAATCTTCCCAGTATCGCGATCCTTCTTGGTTTGAATAAGAGGTCGGAACTCTCTAAACAGATATTATAAATAAAAATTATTTCAGAAACTAAACTGCAAATGAAACAGAGAAAAATAAAAATACAGAAGAAGAGATTGAACAAATTACTCAAGTTCACTTGAATTGATTAATCGCGGTGCTGGATTGGATATTTTCTTGGCAGTAGCTCCTCCACCCTATAATGCAAGTAATACAAAAAATTAAAACTTGAAATAACGACTTAAAAAAGAATTGTGAGCATTCCAATTAACAATAGCACAAAAAAAAGGATTCATTCTCATTAGCTAACAATGGGCATAACCTATATCTTCCAATCATAAAACTACCAATTTGCACATTCTGAAAACATATATACACATGGTCTTATACTATGTTAAGATGCCATATTACACTATCCCCAGTGACCAGTGTAATGACATCAAATCATATGACACTTCAAGCAGATATCAGATTTGGTAAGGGTAAGCAAATATCCTAGGAAATAGGGGTTAGGGCACTTAAATTGTTATTCCTTTCCATCTACGCACCATTTCAATCCCAATATCACCCCTGACCTATACATTATGCTCACAAACTCGATGAACTTTCTCAGTCAGATTTTATAAAGTTGCTTGAATGGGACCATTGATAACCCGTAATAGAAATGATAATCAGCCAAATTAAAAGCTTGGATAAATATAAATAATTGTTAAAGTACAGCCAAAGAAACATAATTCAACTGAATCTTAAATCAGTTGTAGTAGCTCTGAGAAGGAACATTATAATATGAATCACAAGTAACTAGTACATTAGCTCTGTTTATTTTCCTAACTCTTGAAGCTAATAACTAAATACAAAGTACATTATCTTTATTATCAAAACTGAGAAATGCAAGCAACAGATACACACGGACAAAAAAAATTAATTTTCTTGCACAACAAGAGGCCCCAGTGAATAGGCTAAGAAATCATAACTCCCCATTGGACAAGCAAAAGAAGCAGGTTCTCGTAAGAAGAAAAGGACATTTTACATTAACAGAAAAAATCTATATTACTATATGGGGAACCCATATAAGTTTTAACACTGGAACTGGGCTTAATCTCACTAGCCTAATAAATATTATAAAATTACTTTCGACATCTACTCAAAGGTTCCACCAACCTGGTTCTCCTAACTACAGAAACAGATGGTAGCTAGAGTATAAAACAGAAACTCCAAAGACGAAAATTTCTTCCAAGAGACAACAACACACACATATACAACAGAATTAAAATAAAAACAAAACACCACACACACACAAGAAAAGGGAGAAATTTTTTAGACAATTGGAGTACATATTTTTCAGCCATCGCTTGTAGATCAATTCTTGGTATCAGCTTCACCACTACTCTTTTAGGTGGTTTGCTCACATGGACAACCTGCAAATATTAAAATCCCTTTTACAAAAATTATAATAATAATAAAAATAAAGGTATCACAATCAGTTATAATGACTGCTAAAAATCCATCATACCTGAGCCAGATCGCCCTTATATTTCCCATTCTTTACACGGGCCCACATGCCCACCGAAATCTCATTGCGTGGAGGCTTAATAGAGACCAGACGAGAAACTTCATTCCTAGGAACTGGCATTACTCGAGTTGCATACACACCAGGTAGCCCATAACATGCCTGGAATTAAAACCAAGACAGGGGAGGGCAAGCACAAGTCAGCTGAAAATAGCAGCCACCTTAACCAAAATAAAAAACTATCAGCCTTCTCTAACAGACCAAAAACGAGAGAACAAGAGTACCTCATTAACATTACTTTGCTTGTCAGATTCTATAAACAAAAATCCTTTGACGTGATCAAGAGCAAATGCAGATATTATCTCCAACTTTTTGCCTAATGATTTCAAGTCAACATACTTCTGCATCAAACAGAAAGATAAAACCCTCTCGCGTCCAACCTACAAGAAAAGTGATAGTTAAAATAAAAGAGAGAGAGGGAGAGAGAGAGAGAGAGGCGGGGTGAATATAATTTATAACAAAACTACGATCCAACGAGCCAAAATCGTACCGCACATTTGACTTTCCAGATAATTGGTTCATCATCGGAAGACATACGCGAACTTCTGTCAGTCGATCTCTTGTTCTCATGACCATCTTCAGCATAGGAAGCAAATTGAGAGCTATCGTTGTATCCATCTCCCATCATTCTACCAAATTCCTCTTCATCCATCTCCTCTTCTTTAGGAATAAATGGAATACTGGAGGATTTTCCTGCTTCATTGTTATCATTTTCTCCCAATCCAAAGTCTTCTTCCATAAAATCTGCAACCATTGGTTTAAATTTTAACATCAGCCTTAACATAGTTTCACTTGTGAGATACAATCAGCTCATACAGTCACGCTGATCTTCCCAAGGTAACATATTAATCACAGTCCAGAATCCTCAGGATAAACTAATAAAATACTAATATATTGCTCATAAATTAAAACTGTTTCAAGGGTTCAAATCTTTTCCAATAGTATCTCAGAAATGATTGTAAAAAATTTCTACATTTCAAACAATCCAGGGGAACACACCCACATTGTCTACAGAACCCAACGGACACCATTCACGAGCAAACACTCCCTATCTAACATTAAAATGTTTCAATCATCCAGTAAAGCTTCACTAATAGTCTAAACAAGCAAATGTAACGGAAACAAAACCCTACAGTTTCATGCAAAAAGTCACCTGTACGATCAGAAAACACAATGAAATGCGACGAAAGTAGGGTCTGACCATTTCAATCTTCGAAATATCAAAATCAACCTCAAATCCTTTAAAAATTAAAAGATAAAAAAAAAACAAAACAAAACCAAAAAAAATCAAAATCTCAAGACACAAGGGGTTTCTGCTCTCACCTCTGAAGTAGTCACTGATATCGCTGGAATCGCTATCATCGGCCACGTCAGCGTCATCTTCAAAAAACCTTAACACTCCCGGGCTATTCCTCTGACGACTGCGACCGGACCTCTTCCCATCATCGCTGCGCTTCCGTTTTCCGGCTGGAGAAGCTTTATCGGCGACGGCCTTGCCCTTATCGGCGACCCCCTTGCCCTTCTGGGCGACTCCCTTCAAACCCATCACAATGCAGGAAGAAGGATTTCACAGTCGAAATAGCTCTGAGAATATGAGAAGACCATGTAGAGAGAAGAAAGGGGGAAGAAGAATTGTGATTTTGCGTGACAATGGACAGGTGGAGTTCTGCATATTTTATACCGTGCTTGTGAATTTACTATCCTATCCTCAGTGTTCCGTGCTGTTGTAAGAGTAATATTTCTTTTTATTTTGTAATTGTCAATTAACGAAGAATAAGTCAAAACAAAAAAAATAGACAAAAGTGTTCTCACAAATATTACTTCACAACTTTATATGATTAAAACACATTCCAGTTTAATATTTAAGTATTACTTCACAACTTTCTGTCGTCTATGTGTTTGGCAAGGGAAATTTTAGACAATATGTGTAATCTCTCATATATATATATGCCATTTTAAAATGCCACCAACATACTTAATTTTTTTTAAATGCCACCATAAAATAATCTCTCATATATATACCATTTTAAAATTTTGGACAAAAATACCCATATCAAGACCCCTCACCTTCTCTCTTCCCAGCCAAACCGAACTCTTTCCTCTCCCCAGCCAAACCAAATTCTTCCCTCTTCCCAGCCAAACTCTCTCATTTCTATCTCATTATTTTCTCTCGGGTCACATTCTCACCATCTCAGGCAAAGCTCTCTCTCTCCCCACAGTCGCCGTCGCCACCGTCTTCTCCATCTCCGGCCACGGTAAGGTAAGACATTCGGTTTTCATGTCTTTTTTTTAAAAAAAAATTGAATCGTAATGTATAAATCGATGAAATGGGTTTGATTGTTAATCTTTATTTTGCAAAAAATGTAGCTTAAAATGGGTTTGATTCTATGTGCATTCTGCAAATTCTGCAAAAAATTTGTGGGTCGATGTTCTTTCGATTCCACATCGATTCTCCATCGATTCTCCATCGATGCACCATCGATGACATACAGTGAGTAATCGATGCTCCATCGATTCTCCATCGATGGTATATCGATGCCATGTCGATTCTTTCATAATCGATGCATAATCGATACTGAAGTATAATCGATGCCACATCGATGCCACATCGAGTCCATATCGATGCTGAACATATATGGCATCGATTTGACATCGATACACCATCGAAAATAACATCTCAATTGGATGTTCGCATCAGCATCGACATGGCATCGATGGAGCATCGATGTGGACTCGAAAGGCTGCATCGATGTACCATCAAAAGGCCATCGATGCTACATCGATTCTACATCGATGCTACATCGATGCCATGTCGATACTGATGCATAATCGATGGCAAACGATGGTTTATCGATGCCACATCGATGCCATATTGATGCTGAACATATATGGCATCGATTCCATGCTCCATCGATGCTATTTCGATGGTACATCGAGCCCATTTCGATGCTGAACAAAAGATTGAGTATTTTTTATAAATTCAACTAATTCTTTTTTCTTTTTTTTTTTGATATTTTGCAGATGCCACCCAAACGTATCCCACCACTTGAGATTCCTATGGAGGATCATTATGTCGGTCGTATGACCTATAGGGGTTCCGGGAGGTTAACAAAATTGAAGAAAAGATTTGAGGAGCATGGATTGTTGGGGAGGGTGAATGAGTCTGTTTTTGGACCATTCTTCACAGCCCCTCCCTTTTCGTTCTCTGGGGCATTGGTTCACACACTACTTTTGCGGAAGGTCAAGTCTCCGCGTGGCGATGAGGTGCACTTCTTGATGGGCCCAAACTTATGTAAGTTTGGGGTGCACGAGTTCGCCATTATCACCGGCCTGAGCTGCTCCTGTCCACCACTTGCCGTTGACATTGAACCTCACATTACTTCCTCCCGCCTAGTTGATACATATTTCAGTGTGGAACCCGAAAAAGACATTCGGTTCAGTATCTTGGAACGAGCTATTAGTATGTGCGATGTACCTGATGATTTGTACAAGCTCGGTTTGGTTTACTTTGTGGAGGGGATATTATTGGGCGCTGAGAACGACAATGCTATTTGGCGAGATTCATTGTCGATGGTCGAGGATTTAGATTATTTTGAGAAGTATCCATGGGGATCCTTTCATTCGATACAACTGTGAAACAATTCAATAGAGATATGAAAGCGATTGGTGGTACAATACCAGGTAAGAAGGCGAAGAAGATCATTGAGGCGGAGTCTTCTAAGGGTTTTAAGGTGGAGGCAAAGTACACTTGCAAGGGGTATCCACCAGCCTTGCAATATTGGGCATACGAGACGATTCTTGATTTACAGAAGGAACACGCCAAGCCCTGTGGATTCAAGTTCCCTAGGATGCTACAGTGGGAGAGCATAGGCCAGCCGAAGCATTTGCATTTGAAGGATGTACTTGCGAGGAGACATGTAAGTTATAAAACATTTAAATAATTCAAGAAATTTTGAATTATACTAATCAACTTATGTCATTTCTAATTTGATTGTTGTGTTTCCATTACAGTTGTCATGCATTTCTATCCTAAGGCCTCGACCAAATGAGCGAGACTTCTTTGATGCCGTATATCAGAGGACAGAGGGGGATGCTCCTAGGTATGTGATGTTGCAGAATATGATCCAGCCTGCACCAGAGGATGGAAGACCTTACGATCCTGAGGCAGAGGCTGTTGCGGTGGCTGAGATAGCCGTTGAGGCTGGCATATTTGTGGAGGATGCCCCGACAGAGTCTGCTCCAGATACTAGTACATAACCTACTTCTGCTCCTGCTCCTGCTCCTGGGGCTTATGAGGAGGTGTTGGGTGAGATAGCCAGACTATGATGTGCAGTGGACGATGTTAAGGCCACTCTAGGTATCGTCCTTAAAAATCAAGAAGTCATATTAGAGAAGCTGGCAACACTAGGTAGTATACCTACTCCTGCACCTACTCTTGCACATACTCATGCACCCACTCCAACAGATGATGTAGAGTACGACATTCTCCCCTCATGTTACGAGCCTTATGTTGGAGAAGCCACACCTTCTCAGCCAGTGCAGACGGTCTTAGGTACGACTAATCCATGAGTTTTTTTTTGTTTTAAAAAGATTAGATACTAATTGCTCCTTTACAAGTAAGCGTACTAGACAGAGACCAGTAAGGTACGAGGACTATACTCCAGCAGCCAAGAAACCAAAGTTCAAGGACCCAGTTACGATCCTTCCTTTAAAGGTGTTGGATCAAGATATGTTGACAACTTTTAACCGATGGGTACTCGGTGAGATTGATAACAGCAGACCGAGGAAGTTGGAATGTTGTGATGGGACCCCTGTTTGGTTCTTGAAGTTGAAGGTGGCAAAAGAATGGTTGGCAGAAACTGTAAGTCTCTTATGTTTGTTAGAACATTTATCTCATTTTAACAATCCACTCTTCCTTAACGTTACTCTATTTATTTGCAGCATCTCGACGCTGCGAATTATCTTATACGGAGACGTCTTTTTGAGTTGTCGAAGACGTACCCCGTGAAAGCCACCGTACTTGATTCATCATTTGCACAATATATTACTGCCAGATACGAGGAATTCAAGAAAAATGGCAGGACTTACCAATGGGACTCGGACATTCTTGATTTCCTGAAAGGAGATGCCAAAAAGTACAAGAAGCCTTGGGGTGATTGCAACGAGGTCTACTTCCACTGGTGCATGGAAAATCGGCACTGGGTCCTTTGCGAAATAAATTTCGCTGATTGGATGATCACTGTATTTGACTCAGATCATTCTAACTTTAGCCATAATAAGTTGTCTGAGTTGATGGAGCCTTGGACTAGGATGCTTCCATCTTTACTCAACGCTTCTGGTATGTTTAAAGGACACCCCAAGTTAAAAATAGCTAGACCGAAGATCACCGTTCCAAACTTTGATTGGCGGCGCATGTCCACTGATATTGTCCCACAGTCTAGAACCAGGTAGACGTACTAAATTCAGATTTTCAATAATGTTCTCCTTTAATTTTCAATACACTCACAATAAAGATTTCTTGGTTTCAGCGGAGATTGCGGTGTATTCGCCATCAAACACTTGGAGTTCATTCTTGGAGACATTTCCTTATCATATGCCATCGAGGACAACATTCAGTACTTCAGGGATAAATTATGCATCGACATTTTTTATGAGAATGTGTACCCTTGATGTTAGAACATTTATTTTGATTTCGATGACACACAATAGTATATTTCTCCTTAGTATTGTATATAAAAAATGTCGTTTCGATTAACAAAGTCCATTAATACACAAATATAAAGAGTAACAAAGTCCATTAATACACAAATAAAAAGAGTAACAAAGTCCATCAATACACAAATAAAAAGAGTAACAAAGACCATTAGTACCCAAATAAAAAGTTTAACATTGATGCCATAAATTTCAAACACGAACTTTACAAGTTGCCCTATTATGGCCTAGACCTCCACAAGTGCTGCACTTGCATGGAACAACCAATTTATCTCCATTGGAAGGATGGCGTTTCGTCTTAGGCCTACCTTGTTTCTTCTTTGGACGACCAACCGGGTTTTTCTGCGCAGGTGTTCTCACTGTTATTGTCATAATGTCATGTGGAATAATCCACTCTTCCTCGTTACCAGTAGGATATATAGATTCTGTGTAAGAGGACCTCCATGTCTCAATTTTATAGTAATCTGAACACAACGAATAAAAGTTCACCCCTCGCTTAAAGGATCCAGATAGTGCATGAGCACATGGAATACCAATAATCTGAAACACGCCGCATGTGCATGTCTTATTCAGGAGGTCGACTTCACCATTTAGCTCACCATCTAACACATGGAACTCATGCCTCCCTATTGCATAAGGAATCAAGAATCGAGCTTTCTCAGCCATATCCACCAAATTTTTCTCATAGGTCGGTGCAAGAGTGGTAGTTGTCTTCTCGCTAGTTTCTCTCCTATTACAGAACCAGGACTATAGTGTGAAGCGAATAAATTCGACGAATGTAGTTATCGGAAAGCTCCTAGCATCCCGGGTCTTATTGTTGAAACTTTCAGCGTAATTGCTTGTCATTATATTATACCTAGTATCCAGGAAAACTAAAATTTAATAGTAACATACATTTAGAAGATTTCAAAAATTAAAATACAATTGACAATGACATACCTATTTCCAGGAAAGTAAGCACGGGACCACTTATCAAAACCCATTCCTTCTAGGTATTGAGCAATGGCTGGGTCTTTTGATTTTATTTTTTCGAAGTTAGCGTGGAACTCGAATTTCCTAAAAGCATATGCCGCATTATACATCAACACATGACAATGATCAGTCTTGAATTTAGCAACCACATTCATACTAATGTGGTGGTAGCAAGCACCGTGATAGGCATCGGGGAAAATAGTTTCCAAGGCATGTGTAATACTTGCATGCCTGTCAGATACAAACGCCAGGTCCTCGACTTCCCCAATCGCTTCTTTTAGCTTTGACATGAAATACTTCCAAGAATCATGATTCTCACTATCCACAATACCAAATGCAACTGGATATAGATGGTTATTTGCATCCAGTGCGACTGCACATAACATCTGCCCACCATATTTTGTCTTTAAAAAGGTACCGTCCACACATAACACAGGACGACATGTACGAAACCCTCTTCTACTAACTCCGAGTGAGAAAAAGCAATATTTGAATCGATCTTCCTCAGTGACAAAATCTGTCAACGTCCCGGGATTTTTCTGTTGAAGCATGAACAGGTACGATGGTAACTTCTGGTAGGATGCTTCCAGTGTCCCTCTGACATAAGAAAGAGCCTTCTCTCGGCATCTCCAAGCTTTTCCATATGACAACTCAATGCCATAATCATTCTTAATGTCCTCTCTTATGTTGTTTGCCATGTACGCATTCGATCCAGTCTGATATTTTTTCTTTATGCAATGACCAATAACCCAAGGTGCAGCTTGGCGATGGCCTTTATGTCGGAGGTCAAGTGAGCAAGTGTGTTTGTTGGTGAAACGAGTTATCTCGAACATATCAGATTTAGGAATTCTCTTCCCCCTCAATCTCCACCCACAATCAGGATCCTTGCAAGTGATATACCAAACTTCAGTACCTGACTTCTTCACTACAAACTCGAAGTTCTGCTTCATTGCATACAAGTGTGCCTTCGTCTTCAACTCTAACTTGTTCTCAAAAACTTTCCCAACTTCTATTACTCCACAACTCACCCCAGATAACGTGGGGATAACATAAGAGGGGCATGGGATATCTTCAGCAGTATACGCTGGAGAACTCCATCTATTTCCATCATCTTGTGTAGTTAGACGACTGCTCTCTGATCCAGCAGTCCTCCGTCCTTGGCTTTCCTGACGACTTGGCAATGGTCGTACATTTAAATTATCTACTTGAACCACATGTAGCATCGACAACTGATCCTCTGAGTTATCATCAGAACTACTGCACCCCTCAACTCTTTCATCATCATCACCAAAAAGGGCAACTGGATCGTCATTGACATAAGGCTCATACTCATACCCATCATCATGCGGGAGATTTGTTGGGGGAAAAAAAGTTTCATTATGACTAGGACCTCCCATGCATACACTTGGCCCAGTAGCTGTTTGTGGAATAGCCGTGCATGATTGATTATGATTTTCCATATTAACACTCGCTCTAGGAGATGGATCAATAAGAGCAATGTTCTTTGCAATCGAACTAACGCATAAAGGAACCCGATGTTTTAAGGACTTTGAATTTTCAAGAATAAGAGCACTAACTCCTTCATCATCTGTGATGTCAATGGGATCTACACTAAAATCATTGCATGTAAACGACACTTCCAACTTTAAGTCAAACAATGACCTATCCACTTTCAACTTTGAATACAACTTCTCCAATAATTCTATGTAACCAACATCAATTGGTACATGTATTATAGTGTTCGAACCAGCTTTGAAATTCCATTTTTCTTCTGTTCCCAAACACCGTTGTAAGAAACAATTATATTAACTCTGGAACCTGCAAATTTACAAAAAAAAAACATAAGAAAATTATAAAAATAAAGTGTAATCTATGAAGAATCGATGGTAAATCGATGCCTATGAAAATCTATATTGTAGTTCAAAATCGATGCCACATCGATGACATTTCGATGCATCATCGATGCTGATGGTTGCCATTTCGATGCGATACCATTTCGATGCCACATCGATGCCTTACCGACGCTGAACCAAATAAACATATATGGCATCGATTCAACATCGATACCACCATCGATACCAACATCGAAATTATATATTTGCCTCAGTATCGATATAATATCGATGGTGTATCGAAATGCCATCGATGTCATATATGGCATCGATGGCATTTCGATACACCATCGATATTACATCGATACTAACGTCGAAATTTGCCTCAGTATCGATATGGAATCGATGTAGAATCGATGTGGCATCGATGCTGATGGTTGCCCTATGTATGCGATTCAATTTCGATGTAATATCGATGCCACATCGATGCCATATCGACGCTGAACCAAATCAACATATATGACATCAATGCAACATCGATACACCATCGATATTACATGGAAAATATCATCTAATTTAGATGTTCGCATTAGCATCGACATGGAATCGATGGGGAATCGATGGAGCATCGATGTACTATCGATTTTGGAAATCTCAGATCCGATCCGAAGAACAGTTCAGAAGTTGCAGAAAAAAATACAAACTCAACTGCGGAACAGTTCAAATCTAATATCTAACTATGGCATTTCATATTCATAAGTAAATTAATGAAATGATACTTACCCATGATTTTTTCTCTTAAAAACGCCAAGAAACTTCCAATCCGTTCCACCTCCGAGCTGTGAAAAAATGGTGAGGGATGAGAGAAAGAGATAGAGAGAGTGAAGTGTTAAATTTGAGTGAGGAGGGGAGGAGGGTATTTGTGTCCAAAATATAAGAGGGGGCATAATATGGGGAGAATTTTTATGTTGTCATTTAAAAAAAATTAAATATATTATGATGCATAAAGGGTAAAATTTCCCTTTGGCAATAAGGGCTGACTCTTAACATTTGACTTTTTATTTATCGTGAAATACATTGTGATATTTATAATGTAAAAGACTGAAGAAATCAGTGAAAGAAAGTTGTTTCCCGACCTGACTAATTCTTTAAAGTTGTGAAAATGTTGCAGGTTTTGCACCCACTAAATAGGATAATGAAGTTCGTTGGCGTCATTTGGTTGCACAAGTCCAGTGTATGTGGTGAGGGTGCACATGACGAGGCCTCAATGATGCGACCTTGGAACTTGTGAGAGAGGGAAACCAAAGTAAACGACCCAGGTAAGTAGTGAGGTGCCCAAGCTGACGAGGGAGTATGTCGAGGATGGCGACCCTGTCATCATGCAAGACGCGACCCCCGAGATAGCTGGCAACCCCTGATTAAGTGATGTAGGCCGAAGTGAACAACCCTAGTGCATGGCAACATGGGCCGAAGTGAGTGACACTAGAACAGTGCAATGTTGGTCGAAGTGAGCAACCTCAAAGCATGGTTGTTATTCCAAAAATTGGCATATTTGACGTGGCACTAAACTTGAACATGTGGAGCAGACTGGGAAGACCCCCTAGCAAGTTGGTCAGTGTATACCTGCAGGGTATACGACAAGTTACTGCTCGACATACTATCACTAGAGGCCCAGCTGGTCGGAGTACACTTGATAAATGAATAACAGTTACTGCTCGGTACATTTTCCAGGAGAGTGGTTGGTCGGTATGACAGACAGATAAACCCGCTCGGATGAAAGCAGTTACACTCACCGTCAATAGTCCGCAGGAATCGCCCAACCACCCACAAAGAGCGCCTAACAGCCCTAAAAACTTGGTCAAGGCTCCTAAAGAATATGAAAGCAACTACTTGCGAGAAAAAATGGATATTTCTCCATCTGTCATGCTCAGGTGCAACCCTTGGAGAAAAGGGACAGTATAAATACAAACTCTCCACCACAGCGGAGGGGGTTCAAAAAAATAGCCTACTGACTAGCACTAGGAACATATCGAGCAGCTTGGCTTGGTACTTAGCAATGATTCTGTCATTTTGTATTGTCTTTTACACGTAGAAATTTACTTGTAATCCCTTGTGATCTTGTGTAAACCTTCAAGATTAATACAAATCTAAAAGGAAGTAGGTCATTACCAATCTTTGAGGTCAAACCTCTATAAATCATGGTATTCTCTATTATTTATTGCTCATTATTGCCAGGTTCTTAGCTCATTTATGGTGTATTGATTGTTTAATTGAAAGCTCTTCTAATTAATTATTTGACTTCGTGTCAGTTGGCTAAAAAATCAGTCAACATTCTGGTGCTTTCATTGAGAATCTAAGACAATCACATTCAGATTCTATTGCTGCAAGGATGGTAGTCTCAACCAGAAGGTCAAGCCAAGAGCCTCCAGAGCCCGAGGTTGAAGTCTCTCACCAAGTCCCATCAATGAGCAATTTCAATGGGCAGCGAGTGACTTGTCGCCAAGAAATCCATCTGGTGTTGGGGGACAAACCGCTAGGCCCACCACACCAGGACGCGGAGCTGCTGCCTCTGATGGAATCACCCATGGTGGAGCTGCTGCGCGGGGTACCGACCAGCCAGGACCCAGAGCTGGAGGTCCTGGACGGTATAAGCCCCACATAGATGTTGAAGGAATTGACCCTGAAATTGATCAGATAAGGGAAGTCGTTGGGCAGATGTAAGATCAGCTTGCCTCCGTGAACCAGGGACGGCCACTGCGTAGGAGGCCCTTAATGAAACTTTCGAAAAACAAATGAGAAATTTTTAAGAATGGATGGATCGACATGCTTGGTAGTGTTGGGAAACTTATTTAGGATCTTTATTTATTTTCATGTAGATCTAATATTAAACAAAATAATATGAGATAACCTAGACTATGTTTCTAAAATTGAATTCAAAGAGAAATAATTATAAGAATACTTGCATTATACACAACGAAATAAATGAAACATTCATTCAGTTTCTCTAACCTTGTATCCTTTCTGCCACAGAGTATTACCAAGAAACTGAACCGATCTTCAATTTTCTTCACAGCCTTCCAAAGTATCATTGGAATCACCTAGACTAGAGTGGGCAATTCTCAACACATGAGATAGATACAGAGAGAAGAAGAGAGAAGAACAATAAGGCTTAGAAAATGACTTATATTTAGAGAGAATCTAAAACCTATCAAAAACTTGTTACTCCTTTTATAGACTCAATTAGGTCATTTAATTTAATCAAAAAATTAATAAAATAATAGCCAATTAACAGCCCTAGGACGAAATTATCATGGGCTTTAGGCCCGTGAAATTTCCCATTTGATTATAAGCTCATTGGACTTAAAATCAAGGCTTGTATTATTTTATATTGATTTAATTAATTAAATAATTATTTAAATCCTTTATCAAATTGGTTATTTATAATTTGAACATTGATTTAAACTTATTTATTAATTTAGATACCAATTTATCTTAATTAATAAATCTGTCATTATTTCTCTTTTCTTCTCAAAATTACATAACCCTGTGAAACTATCCAAAATTGACCTCGTCAGCTTTCATAATTCTAATTGATAATTAAATCAATTAATTGAGACTATCTAGATGATTTTATTCAAGGTACAGTGGGGACCATGGGCCTATGAAATCAAGCTCCAATAAGTTATCATAAATCTAATTAATAAATTTACTAACTTATTAATTCATCGTGACTCCACTAAAGACTCGGAATTGCACTCTTGAATTCATAGAACGCTCTATAATAAATATAGATACGCTATCAATTATCCATTGTTACAACCATAATTGTCACTCAATCCTCTATAGACGGTCTACAATGAGATGAGACTAAAATACTGTTTTACCCCTCATTGTATTTTATCTTTAAAACACTTAGTTCCTTCTAAATGATATTTCAGTAAACTAATATTAATTACTGAAATTAAATCTATATCATTTAACACATTGAACCAAACTAAAAGGAAACCATCGTTTCACTTCTTCATCAGAAGCTATAGAAGTTCATATCTATGATTAACACTCCCACTCAATTATACTACCGAGTTCCCAAGATGTAAGTATGGGCTAGTCTATAGGGTAAGCTGGTAACGAACAAGTCAAATAACTCAAATAATATAACCAGTTAGAATACTAACCACTCAAAATTGAGACTGAATTGACCTATAGTCAACTATATGATATGACTAGAATAGATAATAACGGTATGTTTACTTATCCTATCAACTGTCAATATCGGTCTTGTCTGATGTAACAAATTTATCTGATCTTATCTACTTTGCTAATGTTCTGGAAAGAACATAACATTGTAATGTGTAAGTAGAACATATCGTAGATTGGCAAGTCAGTGTAAATCATATGCACTGACTAATCTTAGGATTAAATTATTTTTGAACATATAATCATATTTATATTCCACTGTGATTACGTCACTATAAATACGATTAACTATATGCTCAAGATTTAATAGAAGTTTATATTAAACAAATAATCCTAAAAATAAAACATGTGATCAAAGTGGTTGACTAAGTCAAAAAATGATTTTTATTCATTTATTGATGATAAATGAGATTACAAAGAAATTGGGTTTTAATTAGGGCATAAAACCCTAACAGGGAGGTGCAGGCACGTCAGGAGGACATGGAGCGCCGAACTCGAGAAGTGGTTGAATCCATCCGCAACTATATGCAACAGCAGCAAACCCAAGGTATGGGAACTACAGCTGGAATTACTGCCCAAAACCAGCAACGCCATCCCTTTTTTGGCTTTGGTGAAGTTGTCAAGCATGGGCCAGAGGCTCAACCTCAGAATGAGAACCAGGTTTCGACCAGGAGTCATAGATCTAGTCAGGGCACTCAAGCCAACAACAATAGGCGACCTTTACCGGTGGATGAGCAGGTCTTGCCAAGGCGTGGCATGTGGCAAGACCAAGCCGGAAATTTTCGGCCAAGATCTTAGGGCAGTGGTCGTGACTGGAATCCTGGTGCTGTAGGATGGGATGGTGACCTTCGAGCTCCAGCACCGAACAGGAGTGGTCAACCCCAAAACTACCAGCAGCAACCTGGTCGGTACAGACAGCATCAAGAATACCGACCAAGGTCCCAAAGAGATGACCCGGAAGTTAGTAGCGCATATGTGAAGGGTTTCAGGGAGTACCTCCAGTACCAGGTCGAGCAGACAACCAAAATGTCAGGGGCAAACCTCGACCAAACTCCATTTTCAATCGAATGGCCCCATGGGAGGTGAAGACCTTCGAGATGCTCTTAATCGCAGCAGGGAAAATCAAGATTCGAACAACATAGCTCCACCTGAGCCTATTCAGGACCCGAGAATGGATGAGGTATGCAATGCAGCACAGCCCCGGGCAGCTGCAAACCCTAACATCCAAGCCCAGCTGGATCTGTTAACCTAAATGGTAAGGGACTTAACAGCCCCCAAGTTAACAGATATTGAAATGGAAAGGCAGATAGGTTCCCCATTTTCAGATCGTATTAATCAGCTGCCCATACCTGTTAAATTCAAAATGCCAACATGGAAAATGTACACTGGGTTGGAGGACCCAGTATCTCATGTTCACAACTTTGAACTACAAGCCGATTTACAGGGAGTTCGGGATGATGCCAGGTACAGGATCTTCCTCACCACCCTATCAAAAATCGCCCAACAATGGTTTTTCACGCTACAGCCTAGGTCGATTACATCATGGGATGAATTTGTACACACATTATATTCTCAATTCTCCTCAGCAATGCCCCTTCCCTCCGAGCCGAATGACCTGGTAGACATAAAACAAAGAGATAATGAACCTTTGAAGGATTACATTCAACGTTTTATGCGGGAAGCCACCAGAGTGATCCCTTAGTGACGATGGTAAATTAATTGCCATAAATTCAAGAGTTAAGGAAAGAGTTTGTTATGGAGCAGTTTGAAAAGGATGTTTGGACGTACCACCCAGGAGTTCCTTGATCAGGCAGATAAATTCATCAAACTTGAGGAGGCTGGGTAGAATGTGGATAATCCAACTCAGGCGGCTACCAAGCAGGGGAAAACAAATGCTGGGAATACCCCCAACCCTGTAGAGTGAGGAAAGAATGGGGCTAAGAATGGCAAGCGCAGTAATAAGGCTGGAAGTAGCGGTAACCAGAATGACAATAAGAAGCCCAAGTCTACCGAGCAGCCCAAGCCACGGGAATATGTTCCTAAATTTACTACTTGCTCCATCATATTAGAGAACCGAGCAAACGTTTTTAATGCCACATAGGTTGTCGTACCATATAGAAGGCATCCATCAATGAGGAAGGATGTTAATAGTGTTGGGAATTGTGCCCTGAAAGCATATGTAGTAGACATTGTTTTAAGAAATAAATAAATAAATTGAATCCGTTATGCATATATTTTATGGACTATATTATTATGTGATAATATTAAGTAAATATCACAAAAATTCATAAGTTCATATACGTGATCTCAACCACATATTGGTACGAGAGGATTGTGTTTGAGATGAATGAACATGAATAGTTCGCAGTAAAATAAAGTTATGGAATCTTTAGATTAATTACTGCAAGTACGGTCCACTAGTATTATGAATACATGTGATATAGATTCGGATTACTAGTGTAGTAGGACACTTTAGTGGATGTGCTTTATATATTAGAGAATATAAAGAACTTGACCATATATGTTTATTAATACTTAGTTAAATACTGTTTCGAAGTATTAATTAAATATATCAACTGATGATCATATACAAATAGATCTTAATCCTGAAGTTACTATGAACTCATGTTTATGTTATATGAGTTCTTTGATTCACTCGTTAGAGTTTGTCAGAATGATTAGGCTAGAAACTTTTGTTTTGGGAACTCATTAATATAAATGGCTGGGGACATAGTATACAGATAGGAAGTCTATACTTTCTCGTAAGAGATTGAATAATGGTTCTCTTAAGGGTTGACTTTTAAGACCGAAAGGTTATTGAGCTCAAATTCGTAATTTAGTTATGAATTAACATTCACTAGTAAAGTTGTACTTAAGGAAACACGATATAATTAAAAGGGTAAAACAATAATTTTATTCCCGGTTAATTATGAACCATTATTAGAGGGTTAATATGTATGTAATGGTTATATCAATGGACGTTTTATTGTTATAAAGTACTCAGTAAATGAAATGTCTATAATTACAAGAGTTCAGTCTCATATTTATAGTGAAGTAATCATGAGATTAATAAATTAAGATTATTTAATTAAAGAATTTAATTAATAATCACAAATTTATTGGAGCTTCGAATTATAGGTCCATAGGTCCCCACAACGGCTCTATCAACACTATTCAAGACAAGAGTTTATATAAATGGTAAAATGGTAATAAGACATATTTAAGAAGAAATTTTTTCTTCGAGCCAAATATGTAATTATGTAATAATAGTGATTAATTAATTAATTCCAAAATAGTTGTAATTATTAAAATTAATTAATAATTAATTATTTTATAATTTTTGAAATTATAAAATAAATATCAAATTTTTGAAATCAATATTTAATTAATTAGTAGAATAAATTAAATATCTTTATTTGAGTGGGAGATAATAATTTGATAAGTTCAAATTGGATTTGAATTTAAAAGATTAATATTTATTCAAATAATTAATTATATGTGATAATTAGTTAAAATGATAATAGGTTATTCGTTTTTATCTGATAAGATAGTTTGAATAAATAATTAAATAATAGTTGAGAAAATAAATATCCTTATTTTATAGGGTACTGCATGACACACACAGACTGTGTGTGGCGTGCAGCTATAGAAATCAGGGATGTATTTTTCACTTTTATTTATTAATTAATTAATGAATGAAAAATTCAAAAAGTTAGTTTTGATATTTTCATTAATAAGATAATTAATTAATTAAAAGATAAATTTTTATTGGTTACATATTTATTTTTTAAAATTTAAATATTTTCTATTTATGTTAGACTTATCAGAAAATAACTAAGTACTGAATTTATTCACTCTAAGAAAAGAACGATACTTTCCATCTCTCCCTAAAAAAGATACAAAACAAATCTCAGGCCTATTCTCTTGATCTCATGTGTTGAGTACATCAAGTTGAATCACAAATATACCATCATTTATTATCTAAGTGCCTACACACTTCTTAAGGTGTAGAGAACGTTGTGGAAAATCTTGGTGTAAGTACCTGGGAGCAGCTTGGATAGGAAGATCGTTGATGGCACATTTGTAAATTTCCATGCATGTTGGTGAATTATGAGTAAGACCACATCATAATGTGGATTTGTTCGAGCCATCCAACATGACACGATCTTTGAATGCAAGTTATCGGTTTGGTCATAATGGGGTTAATTTCGGGGCTCGGGGTGAGTCTCGGGGTAATTTGAGGATTAGTACATTGCCGGAAATTAAAAGGTAATGGGATATGATTTATTATCATTTGAGAATAATAGGAATAACAGGAATTGGAGGGTGTTAATTATGATTAACGAGATAGGCAGGAAAGGATGATGTTACCTGTAACGCCCTGATTACCCCAGAACAGTTACGGTGAACGGTGGACCGGAAATTTGACTCGCTACCCGAGCCCTCTGGTCAAAAACGTGCTCTAAGTGTAATTAACAGGTTAAGGTGTAAAACCAATAAAAAAGAAATGGAGATTTTCATTACAAACTGCTCTGCAGAGCTAAACAAAACGTTTACAAGTTGTTCTCAATACAAAATGGTCACTACTGTTTAAAATTTACAATCCCGCCGACCTAAGCGGCAAAAATAGGGTAAACCCCCTAGTTCCTCTGAGAACTCCTTGGCCATGGTGGTCAAGCCGCCGCATATGTACACATCACCACATCAGCTCTCCACTCAAGGCTAGGTGAGCTTTTCTTTCCCTTTACCTGCACCACATAGCACCCATGAGCCAAAGCCCAGCAAGAAAACATAACACTTTTCATAAACATTATCAAATGATTATCATTATAATCACACTGAGCATAAAGCTTTCAAACAAAAGAGTGAACATCACATGAGGTCCTGATAAACCATACTGAGTGACTGGCAAGCAAGTCACTAATTCAAATGGAAAGAGTGGTTGCTAGGTAAGCCACTAGCCTTCAACAGGTTCTGGTAAACCATACTGAGTGACTGACAAGCATGTCACTGTTTCAAGTGGGAGAGTGGCTGCTAGGTAAGCCACTAGCCTCCAAGCGCTTAATTCATTCATCGACTCTCGGGGTCGGTCTGGCATTAACGCTCTTTGAGACATTCAATGCTGATAGTCGATTAGATCCAATCTTTGTTGGCTTGCGTTACACGCTAAGGCCGTCCTGACTA
Organism: Humulus lupulus; assembly: GCF_963169125.1. Lineage (NCBI taxonomy): Eukaryota > Viridiplantae > Streptophyta > Magnoliopsida > Rosales > Cannabaceae > Humulus > Humulus lupulus. Next base: position 77,906,871 of record NC_084800.1, read on the forward strand.
ATGAGTCAGCGCAATGTGACCAGTGCCCAATACCACTGCCGAACCTGACTAATAAGTCACAGCTTCACAGTTGATACTAGCACCTTTGCCAAATCTGACTAATGAGTCAATACCATGCACAAGTGAGCAACATATGCTAAGCATTCTATATTCAATCCATGTCCATATTTACACAACCAACATGCCTCATGAATATCCATGCATGTCACACTCGGGGTGCAGTTTTCTTACCTCTGGTTCGAGCTAGAATGATTAAAAGAACGACCCCTGAGAACGATCAACCTTTAAACTCCTTAGCGGTTACCTAATCATAACCAATTAGAAACCATTAATAAAATAGCTCAATGAATGGTTCACAATCCAAACCACACTCCCGGGATCAATCCCCCACTCTCGGGACTCTCAAACTACTCAAAAGGGCCAAAGGAACCAACCCCCGAGCCTTAAGGATCATTCCGAGCCCTAAAATAGGTTTGTTGAAAAATGGACTAGCGATGCAGCCCTACCAAATGGTGTTGCAGCCCTACCGAGTGGCGCTGCAGCCCTATTTCCAAGTTAGAGAGCCCAGCTCTGAGCCCTGCCTAGCGCTGCTATGCCCTAATTAGCACTGCTGCGCCAATTACAAACCAGAAACTTTCTGGTTCATCTTCTTTGCGATTTCTCTTGAAACCAAACCCTCAAAACCAATCCAAAACCTTACCAAAACACCCAATTCAACCCCTAAACTTCATCTACATCATACCCTCATCAAAACCCAATCAATCTTACACAAAAACTCCCATTTATTCCAACTATCCACACCAAAACTATAAGCTGAAAACTATAAAGTAAAACAGAGTATGGCTTGTTTTTCATGGATGAATTCTTACCTCAAATGGAATTAAAGTCCTTTTCAATGGATGAACCGAGTCTACAACTTCCAAGCTTTGATTTCCTAGCTTGTATCTTCAAATTGGGACCAAAAACTTCAAAGGAAGAAAGAGAGAAATGGATGTACGGGAAGGGTAATTCTTGCTCTGTTTTTCTATTCTGTTTCTAGAACCATCCAAAGCCATATAAATCCAAACCCAAATGACTAAAATACCCCTAGGTCTTTAAAAGTTTCTAAAGCCTTCCCAAGGGCAAAGTTGGTACTTTCGAACCTATACCGTTAATCATAATTAACGCTTCCCAATTCCCGTTATTCTCAAAATTCCCAAACACCAATAATTCATGTCCCGTTACCCTTTTTACTCCCGGCAACGTTCTAATCATTAAAACATCCCGAGACTCACCCCGAGCTTCGAACTCAATCCCGTTATGACTAAATCGCTAATTTAACACTTAAAGATCGTCTCATGCCGAATAGCTCGAACAAATCCACATTATAATGTGGCCTTAAAACATATCACCAACATGCCTCCAAATAAGCAATTTACCCTCAACGGGCCAAGTTACCATCACACCCCTGTAATTAAAAATATGGACTCACATGCATGAATTTCACATCATATTATAATATAATCAACATATACATGCATTTTATCAATTAATAACACAATTAAGCAAGTATGGCCCTCCCGGCCTACTATTCACGCCGTTAAACACATCGGAGAATTCGGGGCATTACATTACCCTTGGTGGCTGTTTAGGGTTTTATTTATGCTTGGGGGCATTTTAGTCTTTTCACCTAAGGGATTATATCAACTTGAGAAGGATGTAGAAAATAGAAACCAAAATAAAGCTTCCTTCCCTCCCTCACGGTCATCTTCTTCTCTCCTTCTTTCTTTGAAATTTTTGAACCCCAATTGAAGATTCAAGCTATGGAAATGAGCCTTGAGGGTTTAGGGTTGTGTTCCACCATTGAAGAGGGTTCCAAACTGAGCTTGAGGTAAGTTTTTAGCCATTAGAACTCTGGTTTTAGTCTGTTTTCTTATTGAGTTTCAGTTGGAATTTTGAAGTTGAAAATGGAGAATTGATGGGAGATTTTGGCAAAGGTTGCTTGGGTTATGATGCCTAGGACTTGTATGTTGGGTATTTAGGTTCATTTGGGAGTTTGAATGAAGTTTGGAAGCATGTTTTGAAGATTGGAATTGGAAAACTCGAAGGAAGAAGAACCGGGGCTGATTCAGCTTGGTTCTAGCGCTATATCGCCTAAAGGAGGGCGCTAGGCCAATTAGTTCTGGTTGTAGCGCTAGGGCGCTAGGGGGGCAGCACTGTAGCGCTACCCTGCTTATCATAATTCATATTTTGGGCACTTTTGAGGGTTTTTGGCTCGGGGTTTCAATTCATAAGGTTCTAGATCGAATATACTAACCGTTTGAGTACAATTCGAGGTCCCGGGAGTGAGGTTTAGGTCAAGAACCTTTTATTGTTGATTTCATTAATTGGATTCCATATTTGATTATGACTAGGTGACCGCTAAGGGATCAAAGGATTGATCATTCTCAAGGGTCGTTCATTTGTTATTTCTCGCTTGAACCAGAGGTAAGAAAACTACACCCCATATGTGACATGCATGGTTAATCATGAGGCATGTTGAGTGATGTATACGTGGACATTAATTACATATCAAATGCTTAGCAAATCTTGCTTACTTGTGTATGGCACTGACCTATGAGTCAGGAATCGACAATGGTATTAGTGTTAACTGTGAGGCTGTGACTGTTATATTATTTTATACTATAATGTAATATTATATTATTTTATAATATAATGTTTTAGATTAAACAAATGTGACAAAGAGTGTCACATATTATAACATATAATAGAGAGTTGCATTATTTAGATATATATGAAATATCCAAATATGTAACATATTTGGTGTTACAAATTCAATCACAAAATATTATCCATTATTGTGTAGATTTGTTGTTATACAATGTTGAGATGCATTTATTAAAGTCATATGTGAAATGGTTGTTAGAGATGTGATTTTAACTCTCATAATGTGTATGTAAGTTACAAAATCAAGTGGGAATGAATTTGGAACGTTTTGGCAAATTTGGAAAATTGGTTCCTAAAAAAACGTCTTGGGCCGCGGCCTGAGCGGCTGACAGCATTTTTCAAACTTCGGTTTTATCCAATTTTTAACATTTCCAACAGCCAAGTAACTCCCAAATCTCTATTTTAATTCCATAAACATCCAATTAATCATTGGTAACAACCATGGAGGTTGGTGAAATTTGAAATTTAAAGAGTGTATCAAAACTCTATAAATAAGAGCCTATTGATACTTGAAAGACACAACTTTTCTATCCACTAGAGCACTTGGCTAGAAACACCTTGAGGCTTGATTATTCTAGAAAGCATTTCCAAAATCTGTGAGAGATCCCTTAGTGCTTGAGTTAGGGGGAAATAAGCTTTTGGACAAAGGTTTCTGTTATAGTGTGAATGTTAGTTGTGTTATAGTGTGCATTTAGCTATTTATTAGTTGACAATTAGGATTAATTAGTTGATTTAGTTTCCTAGAATAACTTATCTAGTTTTGCACAAATAGATGTTATATTTTCAATACAAGATACAATTCTTTTCACATATCATTACATGGTATCAGAGCAGAGCCAAGTTCTGGGATTGAGATTCGAAATTCGAAATTAGAGTTCATCACAAATTAGGGTTTAATTTTCTTTCATTTTTAGGGTTCCTATTTCGGAAACCCTATTCACCATCAGCACAGAAGGACTACCCAGCCGCCGATCAACCAAACCCCGTCGTCCGAGGTCCAGAAACGCAGCGAGTGAAGCCCACGCGCCTCCGTAGTTTGCTGCCCAGTACTCGATCTCTAGTGGTAGGGAACCACTCTGTTTTCTTACGGACTGTCCTCATAATGCTGATGCGTCCTGTTCCCCTTTATAAATATTATCGGGTAAGAAACTCCGGGAGGGAGTTGGATTCCATCCGACGCGTGCACCATTCAGTCGCCGTGCTTTCGACTCTGGTTGGTCCCCACGTCCTTCTCGACACTTTTCTGCCCAGTTTGTGTTCTTCTCCGGTCATTTTCATATCTATTTTTTTCCAGATCTTATGTTTTTGAAATTTCTTTTCTTGGCTTTGTTTATTTGTTTTCTCCATATTTTTTAAGTTATGGCTGAGACAAAATCCGTGGTATCTGATGTGGTTCTTGTGATGTCTAAAATCACGGACCATAAACTGAATGGTTCGAATTATTTGGACTGGAGTAAGATTATTCAGCTTTATTTACGAAGTATCAACAAAGATGACCATTTGACTGATGATCCTCCTAAAGACAAAGGTGATTCGAGATAGGCATGGCTCAGGGGGGATGCTCGCTTGTTCCTTCAGATTCAAAATTCCATTGATAGTGAGGTAATTGGCTTGATCAATCATTGTGAGTTTGTTAAAGAACAATTGGATTATTTGGATTTTTTGTATTCGGGAAAAAAGAATCTCTCTCGTATGTATGAGGTTTGCAAAGCATTTTACCGTGTCAAAAAACAAGATCAGTCACTTATAAACTATTTTATGGCATTTAAAAAGACGTATGAGGAGCTTAATGTGTTGCTGCCATTTAGTACCGACATGAAGGTTCAACAAAAACAACGAGAGCAAATGGCTATTATGAGCTTTCTAGCTGAGCTCTCCTCTGAGTTTGATTCTGCTAAGGCACAAGTTCTTTCTCGGACTGATATATCCTCTTTACAAGATGTCTTTAGTCATGTCCTCCGCGTGGAAATAACACCACCCGTTTCGCTTAATGGTGCCTTGGTAAGTCGCAATAATAATTAGGCGCTTGGGAGATCCTTTAATCCAAGTGGAAACAAAGGAGGTGGTTGACAAGGATTTGACACTCGAACATTGGATTCTGGAGGCATTATTTGCAACTATTGTAAGAAACCGTGCCACACCAAGTGTGAGTGTAGAAAGTTACAGTTTAAAAACCAGTATAAACACTCAGCTAATGTTGCATCGAATAGTGATACCTCTGACAAGTCAATCCTTATCTTGGCTGATGAGTTTACCAAGTTCTCCAAGTATCAGGAATCACTTAAGTCTTCATCTCCTTCTATCACTACTATTGCTGATTCAGGTAAAACTAATGCGTGCCTTATTTCCTCATCCTCAAAATGAGTCATTGATTCTGGTGCCACAGATCATATGACAGGTAATTCTAGTCTCTTTACTTCATTTTAGTCTTCTACTTCTACTTCTACAGTTACTTTAGTCGATGGGTCACCATCGTGTGTTCGTGGGTCTGGCAGCATCACTCCTACCCTTTTGCTTTCTTTGTCTTCTGTCTTACATTTACCTAATTTATCATTTAATTTGCTCTCTGTCAGTCAACTCACTCGTAATCTCAATTGTTGTGTCTCATTTTTTCCTGATCATTGCTTATTTCAGGATCTTACGACGAAGAAGATTATTGGTAAAGGACATGAATCTGGAGGCCTCTATACTCCTGATACATCGCCACCCAGCTCTATTGCTTGCTCGAGTGTTCCTTCTCCCTTCGAGGCTCATTCGGTTGGATCATCCATCTCTCCCTTTACTAAAGAAGCTTTGTCCTCAATATAGAACGGTGCCTTCCTTAAATTATGAGTTGTGTCAGTTTGCAAAACATCATCGTCTTAGTTCGAGTCCTAGAGTCAATAAACGTGCTAGTGTTCCTTTTGAATTAGTTCATTTTGATGTTTGGGGCCCTTCTCCTATTTTGTCTAAACCTGGATTTAGTTATTTTGTTACATTTGTAGATGATTATTCTCGTGTAACTTGATTATTTTTCATGAAAAGTCGTTCAAAGCTATTTTCCCTATTTTGTGTATTTTGTGCTGAAATTAAAACTCAATTTAATGTTTCAATTCGTACTTTGCGAGGTGATAACGCCAAAGAATATACATCTGCTTTATTTCAATCTTATATAACTCAGAATGGCATACTTCATGAAACTTCTTGTGTTGATACCCCATCCCAAAATGGTGTGGCAGAACGTAAAAACATACACCTTCTTGAAACTGCCCGAGCTCTCTTATTTCAAATGCATGTTCCTAAAACGTTTTGGGCTGATGCAGTTTCCACAGCGTGTTTTCTCATTAATTGAATGTCGTCCTCTATCCTTCACGGTGAGATACCTTACAAAATTCTTTTTCCGCAAAAGTCTTTGTTTCCTGTTGACCCTAAGATATTTGGTAGCACTTGTTTTGTTCGGGATGTTCGTTCGCATGTCACTAAATTAGATCCCAAGTCTTTGAAATGTATTTTCCTTGGTTATTCCTGTCTTCAGAAAGGCTACCGGTGTTATTGTCCGAGTCTTAACAAATATTTGGTCTCCATTGATGTCACTTTCCTCGAAGATACACCTTATTTCCCTTTTCTGCCCGTTCCCACTCGTTAGGGGGAGGATGATGATTTGTTGGTCTATTTTATCACATCTTCTTCTCCTGACTCGGACCTATCACCAATCTTGCAACCTGTTCTTGTGAAGCCTCCTATTCTTCAAGTTTACTCCAGGTGACAACCTCTTGATTCATGTCTTGCACCTGCTCCTTCGTCATCAGATCCGGACCAGAGTGATGATCTTCCAATTGCATTACGCAAAGGTAAACGTCAGTGTACTTATCCCATTTCTTCTTTTGTTTCTTATAATAACTTGTCGTCTTCCTCTTGCTCTTTCATTGCTTCCCTTGATTCTATTTCTATTCCTAAGACTGTTCATGAAGCCATATCTCATCCTGGTTGGCATACTGTAATGCTAGAGGAGATGAATGCTTTAGATGATAATGGTACTTGGGACTTGGTCGATTTACCTTCAGGGAAACGGGCTATCAGTTGCAAATGGGTCTTCACGGTTAAGGTCAATCCGGATGGGTCAGTTGCTCGATTGAAAGCTCGTCTTGTCGCCAAGGGCTATGCTCAAACTTATGGAGTAGATTATTCTGAAACTTTCTCTCCTGTTGCAAAGTTGACATCTGTTAGGTTGTTTATTTCAATGACAACTACTCATCATTGGCCTTTACATCAACTTGATATCAAGAATGCTTTTCTTCATGGTGAACTTTAGGAGGAGGTGTATATGGAGCAACCTCCTGGGTTTGTTGCTCAGGGGGAGTCACGGCGAGTTTTTCGCCTTCGAAAATCTTTATATGGTTTGAAACAAAGTCCTCGTGCTTGGTTTGGAATGTTTAGTCAAGCTATTGAGAAATTTGGTATGATGAAAAGCAAGTCTGATCATTCGGTATTCTACAAACGATCAGAAGTTGGCATCATTTTGTTAGTTGTATATGTGGATGACATTGTTATTACCGGAAATGATACTAGCGGAATCTCTTCTCTTAAATCTTTCCTTTATACTCAACTTCACACGAAAGATTTGGGGGTGTTAAAGTATTTTTTAGGAGTTGAGGTCACTCAAAGTAAACAAGGTGTCTTTCTATCTCAAAGAAAGTATGTCCTTGACTTATTGACTGAAACAAGAAAATTAGGGGCAAAACCCTGTAGTGCTCCAATGACTCCAAATCTGCACCTTACAGGAGATGGGGAACTATTTGAAGACCCTGAAAAGTATCAAAGGTTGGTTGGGAAGTTGAATTATCTTACTGTGACTCATCCAGACATTGTTGTTTAATGCCCAAAACGTGCTTCCACTAAGCGGTGGTTGTAGTATAGATCGGATGGTCGATTCCACAAGGAGGTAAAGAAATAAAGTTAATCAATAAATAAAGTTTAGAGATAAATAATATGAGAAAAATAGAACAAGTGATATTTTTGTTGTTTTTAAGATTTAAAGATTAGAAATAAAGATAGATTAAAGTGTGATGTAACAATAGGTAACAAGTAGGAAGGATCAAAAGTTACCAATATGCATACTTATTTATTTGGATCTTTGATTCACAAAAATTACACAAATGGATAGTTCACATCCCAACTATTCATTTGGAAGATTTAACTTTGATGCACAAATATATTTTACAAAAATGTATTCAAGTGATTATTATTCTTTACCATGGAAGGATGAGATAAATCTTATGAGAAATCTAAAAATGACATTATACCATTGTCAATAATGCAATAAAAGATTGGACATAAAACCTAACACAAATATTACTTTTACTATTTATAAAAGGGCTTCTTGGCAAAATGACCTATTTTTTTAAGTCATTTTGCATTCTAGCTTAGTTTTAATAATTCTTTGCAAAATGACCTCTCATAATTTAGACAGGTAGTCGAAAATTTAGACAGGTGGTCGAAAAATTTAGACAGGTGGTCGAAACTTTTGACAGCTGGTCGAAAATTTTAGACAACTGGTCGAAAATTTTTGACAACTGGTCGAATTTTAGACAGAGGCCATTTTGCAAAAAATTATCAAACGTAGGCCAGAGTGCAAAATCACTTAAAAAAAGAGACTATTTTCATCAATTTCCCTTTAGGGGCCCTTGGCAAAATGACCTCTTTTGATAGTGCAATTTGCACTATGGCCTAGTTTCAATAGTTTTTAGCTAAATGACATCTTTTATTAATGAATTTTTTATATTACCCATTTTACCCTTAAAATAAAATAATAATAAATTAAAACAAAAACCCTAATAATAACTATCATCTTCTTCCTCTCACCCATCCACCCACACCCATCCACAACCACCCATAATAATCCCCCCCACCATCACCACCACCTCCACCACCACCGCCGCCGACCGCCGGAAAACACTGTTCATCACCGGCTGCCACAATTTCTCCACAAATCCAGTCACCACTCATTCAAAAGGTTGGTTTATAAAGCTTTTTTTTATTTTTTATAAAATATGAGATTTTTTATATTGTTTTTGTAGATTTAAAATGCAAAACGATTGTTTTAGTATGTTGAAAGTATAAGTAAGGATTTAGGTTTATTTATGGAGTTTTATGGAGGTTAAAGCTTGAAAATCTGAAAAAATTAATGGTGGTTTCGATTATTTTCGAGATAGAAAAATCCAGAATTTTTCGACAAGAAGTCTAAATTTTAGACCGGTTGTCTAAATTTTAGACCAGTTGTCTAAATTTTAGACCAGTAGTCTTATTTTTTCGACCACCTGTCTAAATTTTAGACCACCTGTCTAAAATTTAGACAGGTAGTCTAATTTTTAGACGGGTTGTCGAATTATCCGACAGGTTGTCTAATTTTCAGACAGGTTGTCGAATTTCTAGATTTTTCAAATTGATTTTCATTTTTTATATAACTTTTTAAACAAAGTAATATCAATAATTTATATTTGTTTATTGTATTATTATTTTCAGATGTCTTTAAAAAATATTGTAATATTATGTGATGGAATGTGGAAAAAGAATGAGGACTCGTGGAAATGGATTTCAAATGGCTCACGATCAAGATCAAGTTTGGTACAAACTAACCTAACTTATGAGGAGTTAGTTGAACATATTTATGAAGTTACAGAAATCGATCGCAACCTCTTCGATATAGAATTAACTTACAAGATAACGACAATGGTGGAGATTGAACCAATTACAATAAAAAATAGTAGAGACATTGTTAGTTTCTTTACATGGCAAGAGCGCGATTTGGTTCCGTTATGTGTGGGTTTGATCAAGAAGATGGAAAATATGCTCATTAAGGATAAACTTGTTACTAATATTGATTCTACTACAAATATTGATTCTATTGCAAACATTTCTACTGATGATGATTTTGATGATGCTGGTTTAAACGATGATAACAATGTTGATTTAGATGATGACGATGATGACAACAACAACGACAACGATGATGATGATGATGACGAGGGGGAAAGAAACATTATTGATGATGGTTTTGTTGAGGTAAATTTGAATGTCCCATGTCTTGAAAATAGAACTTTTGATGATTCCTTTGACGATGCATACATATGTAATGTTCCTGATGCTAGTTCTGCACCTCATACTCTTGAAGATAACCATTTACCACTTCCTCGTGTATCCCCTAGTGATCATTGTAATGAAAGAAGTCATGTTAGAAGTACACCAAGCTCAAATGCAACAAGTATTGATGAAGATGTTTTTTGTGTTGGTCAATATTTTATGGATAAGAAAGAGTTGAAGATGAAAGTACACATGCTTGCTATACGATGAAACTTTGAATTCAAAGTGAAAAAATCAAATAAGAAATTAGTGGTTTTGGTTTGTGTTGACCCCAATTGTAAGTGGAGAATTCGTGCGACAAAGACATGTGCAACATGTTTGTTTGTTATTTGCAAGCATTGTAATGAACACACTTGTTCTTTAGAAATGCGACAAAATCATCATCGGCAAGCAACTTGTTCTATTATTGCAGAGCACTTGAAAGCGAGATATGAAGGTGTGAAAAAAGGTCCAAATCCAGCACAAATAGTTAATGAGATGAACAAGAATCTTGGTGTAAAGTGTAGTTATTGGAAGGCAAGAAAGTGCGCACATGAACTTATAAGGGGTTCAGCGGCAAACAGTTATCCAAAACTCCCATCTTACTTGTACATGGTCCAAAAGTCTAATCCTGGTACGTACACTAGATTAATTGTTGATGAAGAACAGAAATTCAAATATTTATTTTTGTCTTTGGGAGTATCCATTAGAGGATTTCGTTACATGAGAAAAGTTATATCTATTGATGGAACTCATTTGAAAAACCAATTTGGAGGAAATTTACTCATTACAACTGCACAAGATGGAAAATTTCAAATTTATCCTCTTGCTTTTGGTATTGTTGATTATGAGAATGATGCATCTTGGAATTGGTTTTTGACATACTTACGAGATCAAGTGCCTGATACTACTGATTTAGTGTTTATATCTGATAGACACAAAAGCATTATAAAGGGAGTTCGAAATGTATATAAAAATGCTTACCATGGAGCTTGTATGTGGCATCTTGGACAAAATATAAAGACAAAATTTAGTGGTAAAGGTTTGAAAAAGTTGTTTGAGAAGACGGCAAAAGCGTACAGAGTTTCAGAGTTCACAAAGTTATTTGCTGAGATTTCTACAAAAAAACCAAGTCTGGCAACATACCTGAAGAATGCATCTTTTGAAAGCTGGTCTAGATGTCATTTCCATGGTAATCGATACAACATCATGACCACCAACAATTCTGAGTCATTGAACCAAGTTTTTAGAGAAGCTCGGGAATGGCCCATCATTCCTTTATTGGAGGAAATTATCACTACACTCTCCAGATGGTTCTATGAGAGAAGGACAAATGCAAATTCTTGTCCAACACCACTTACAGTTGACGCAGAAGATATAATGAGACAAAGATACGAACAATCAAGGTACATGAGAGTTACACCCATTAATCTAAGTGAGTTCCATGTTAAAGGTGAGCCACTAGATGGTCTAGTTAATATTGAGGAACATTCTTGTACATGTTGAGAGTTTGACATTGATAAGATTCCATGTATTCATGGCATCGCTGCAGCAATGCATCGTGGAGTAGATGTTTATAGTCTATGCTCAAAATTCTACACGACTGAATTTTGGAGGATGGCTTATTCAGAATCTATTTACCCTTTACCACCTGAAATAGAATGGCTTCTTCCAGAAGAGGTTAAGTCTCAAGTCGTTATCAAACCAGTTAAGTTAATTCCCCCAGTGAGACCAAAGAATAAACGAATTCCTTCGAGAGGAGAGTTTCCAAAGGAGAAGAGTAATTCTGCACCTGAATCTTCATCAAAGAAAGTAAAGGGTAAGGTTTCTGATGTTGATGGGGGAAAAAAGCAATAGAAGTGTTCCAATTGTGGATGTTATGGGCACAACAAAACCACATGCAAGAAGTGATTATTTTTCAATTTATTTTGGACTTGGTTTGATGTTTAATGTTTTGATAATATTGTGTGATTTCATATTTTGGACTTGGTTTGATATTGAGATATATGTTCTTTTATTGTGTTATTGGAGCCTTTTTAGACATTTCAAACATTTTAAACAGGCAGTCAAAATTTTAGACAAGGTGTCGAAATCTTTAGACAGGCAGTCGAAATTTTAGACAAGCTGTCGAATGCTTTAGACAGGCAGTCAAAATTTTAGACTAGCTGTCGAAATTTTTAGACAAGCAGTCGAAATTTCAGACTAGCTGTTGAAAGTTTTAAGACAGGCAGTCGAAATTTTAGACTAGCTATCGAAAGTCATGGCTAATTGTCAAAAATGTATAATGAATTAAGATCCAATTCAACACGATAAAGTGTTGTTCTAATACTATAAACACAATCATCATAATAGTATCTCAATAGATTATCTACCACTAAATCCTTGATCATCATAGTAGTTTGATTGAAATATGTACCACTCAATCTGTAATCATCATAATCTCATAAAGATTAAGTTTTGTTTAACTTTATAAAATGTTAGACAAGTTGTCGAAATTCATGGCTAATTGTCAAAAATGTGTAATGAATAGATTATCTACCACTCAATCCTTGATATATGTTCTTTTATTGTGTTATTGGAGCCTTTTTAGACATTTCAAATATTTTAGACAGGCAGTCGAAATTTTAGACAAGCTGTCGAAATCTTTAGACAGGCAGTCGAAATTTTTGACAAGCTGTCGAAAGCTTTAGACAGGCAGTCGAAATTTTAGACAAGTTGTCGAAAGCTTTAGACAGGCAGTCGATATTTTAGACAAGTTGTCGAAATTTTAGACAGACAGTCGAAATTTTAGACTAGTTGTCGAAAGTCATGGCTAATTGTCAAAAAGGTATAATGAATTAAGATCCAATTCTACATGAGTAAGTGTTGTTCTAATACTATAAACACAATCATCATAATAGTACCTCAATAGATTATCTACCACTAAATCCTTGATCATCATAGTAGTTTGATTGAAATATGTACCACTCAATCTGTAATCATCATAATCTCATAAAGATTAAGTTTTGTTTAACTTTATAAAATGTTGGACAAGTTGTCGAAATTCATGGCTAATTGTCATAAATGTATAATGAATTAAGATCCAATTCGACATGATAAAGTGTTGTTCTAATACTATAAACACAATCATCATAATAGTACCTCAATAGATTATCTACCACTAAATCTTTGATCATCATAGTAGTTTGATTGAAATATGTTCTTTTATTGTGTTATTGGAGCCTTTTTAGACATTTCAAACATTTTAGACAGGCAGTCGAAATTTTAGACAAGCTGTCGATATATTTAGACAGGCAGTCCAAATTTTAGACAAGCTGTCAAAAGCTTTAGACAGGCAGTCCAAATTTTAGACAAGCTGTCGAAAGCTTTAGACAGGCAGTCGAAATGTTAGACAAGTTGTCGAAATTTTAGACAGACAGTCGAAATTTTAGACTATTCGTTGAAAGCTTTAGACAGGTAGTCGAAATTTTAGACTAGCTGTCGAAATTTTTAGACAAGCAGTCGAATTTTCAGACTAGCTGTCGAAACTTTTAGACAGCAGTCGAAATTTTAGACTAGCTGTCGAAAGTTTTAGACAGGCTGTTGAAATATAACACAAAGAAGTCTGAAACAGAAACATCCAACACAAGTAGTCTATAACAATTTGTGGTATACCAGAACTGTTTTATACATAAACAAAATACCATTCCATTGTCTTTGCTAATAAATATCCAATACAAGTCATACTATAAGAGTTTGATACATAAACAAAATACAATTCCAGATTTTCCTTTACTATGGATCCCAATCTCTATTGTAGATTTCACATGACATTTTTTTCCGAAAGAAGACAATATTGTCATCGTGAACATAATTCATGTTTAGCCCGCACATGTCGAACTCGATATGCTTGATGGCAAATATTCCACAATCTCCACTGCATAAAGCAATTACAATTATATAACTCGTTCAAAATTAATCAAATCACATACAAATGTTTGGATGAAGTACCTGGATTGGTCTTGAGGAATGTCACACAACCTTCGACATGTAAATGGCTCAGCAATTTTGTGAAGACGACCCATAAACTTACCACTTTGACGAAGCAAGTACGGTAGCATGCACCGGAAAGGCTCCAAGTGTTTGGCGAATTTTCGATCAGGTGTGAGGTTTATATTACTATCAAACACTACAATCTCCCACTTCTCCAACTTGACTGCCAAAGATACCTAATGTTTGCCTTCGATATTTAGTGGTGTGTAAAGTGTGTGAACATTCTCCCAAGCCTTTCCTCTAAGTGGTTTCTCACCATTAAAATACTTAATAAAAACATCATCAAATACAAAGTCCTTGTAATTTTTACCTAAATTGAACTTCTCCCAATGTCCGCAAAGCCACTGAGAAAAGAATTCATCAAGAATAGCGACATTTTGATCAAAGAGGTCATGATACTTTTGTGACCTTTTTCTCATGCCCCATAAAGCCTCCTCTATATGCTGCATTAGTAATATCATTTTAAAGGGTAGCGTAAGAAAACTTTCATTTATAATATTTGAACAAGTAAAATTAAAATACAATTATACTAACATCAGTAGACAACCATGTTGCTGGGGTAAATAACTGTTTGAAGTATTTCCTTTGGTAGCTGTCGGTTCCACAGTTAATTAACATGCTACACACATCAATTTTTAAATTGTGTTAGGCCTGTAAAGACAATCATAATGCAAGGAAAAATATTAAATTAAAGTACCTTGTGTTGTTCTCATTGAACCACTTCATAAAAGCCTCTTCCTTGTGCTCGTCAATCTTGCGAAATGGATCAACTTTGAACCCTTCACCTTTTCTAAATTTTCTCCTTTTTGTTGGGTCTGTATATGGTGTCATCAGGGCAGGAGCACGTTTCCTTTTTCTCATTGGCCTAGGATGAGGAGATGTGACCTCAACTTCATTTTCGTTATTGCAAACAACATCATCACCATTAAAAGTAGGTGGAGTGACATAGCTATATGCATCTCCACACTCACCACCATCAACTTTTATGCCATTATGTTTAGCCTCCAATTCAAACTCAGGTTGATTAGATTTACAACCAGAACTACGAACCATCATTGATAACACCAAGTCCAATTTGGAGTCCATTTCATCTTGTCACTTCATCAACTCATCAAAACGAGTGCTCATTTTCTTCTCCAAATCAACCCATAACTTTATCACATTGCCCGAATTCTGATTTGGATTGACATTTGAAGCTAAAGGGCACATTTTTTTATCATCTGAAACATCAACCTTCTCTTCTTCCTTATTGTATTCACTCAAAACAGGACTGCAAACCTTAAGTTTTTTAACAAAGGTATCAATCAAGTCATCAGCTTTATCATTCAATAACTCAAAATCCTTCATGTATGGTTGGCACTTCTCTAACTTAGAAGCATGGAGGATATGATGTACGTCAATCTGTCAAACAAACATATAACGACTTAAATTTACCTTACCCATATTAAAATTAAATTCACGCATCACCAAAATGGTAATTTTGACTTACTTTTCCATGAGTAAGCTTCAATGCCTGACTAATCTCTTTGTATTCAGGCTCTTTTGCTTCCCAATGTAAGCAACGAGGAGTCGCATTTCCTTCTTTTTGGTTTGAAAATAAATTTCCAAGTAAAAGTATTGCTTCATAAATCCAAACCTAAAAAATCAAAAATCAAAAGAGATAAATTAGACAAACTAAAGACAAGATACTGATGTTTAAATTCATTCAAATATATTATTAAACAACTAACCTAAAAAATATAAGGAAAACCATATAATTTGTATGATTCTTTGCTTTTTTTCCCACCAACCTTATTTTGGTACTTAACAGACTTTTTCTTCAAATTCGTCTTCAAACCATCTAATGTGAGATTATAACATAACCTACCCCATGGATATTTGTTAAAGACATCAAAGTCCTCAACAATACCCATGTTTTCCTCCCCTATAGTTTGTGCAAGCTCATGTGCAAGCACTACTCCTTCCATACAATAAAGCAAAGCAAGTCTCAAATGATCCCAATTTTTCTTTATGTATTTCTTCTTTTTTTTCAACTCCCCTACTAGATTTTCTTCACTCATATCCACAAACATAGTTTCCAAATCTTTAAGAGTAATGTGTCCTATGTCCCTAAAATACTCTTTTTTAAGCCTATTACCCTTTCTTAGACTACTCAAGTTTGGGTCATTGGATTTTCCGCAATTAAAGCCACTAATCAATGCAAACTCGTGCATTGAAAACCTAACAGGTTGACTATCAATATCAAACCATAACTCATTTTCTTTATTAGTTTGTACCCGCCTCTGTAAAAGAAAATGTATCAATTGCCCACTACTCTTCGCTAGATCGATTAGTTTAAGAAGATGACCAAAACAAGAAGCTGTGAATGCTCCCAAATCTTCATAACAAAGTAGTGATCGTATATTCCTCAACACTTGTATCCTGTAGGCTATTGATACACGACTTGTAAAATGTTCATTCTCCATCAATATCGGTCTTAGTGATGGTATGTCTAAAGATTTCACCTATAAAATTATAACATTATGAATCAATTATATTCTTATTCTTACTTATCCAACAATGATATCATTCTATTATTTATTTATATACCTTAGACAACAGCGGTGATGGTTTCAATGAATATTTTTCATTTGTCTCTTCTCTTGCATGTATTGGAAGAGAAGATGATTTTTGTGGAGACTTTCTAATTGCTTCTTCTATTGCTTGAGTTGGAGGAGAGGCCGATGTCATTGGAGACTTTTCTGTTACTTCCTTTATTGATTGTTTTTTAGGAGATGCCACTAAAGAAGTGCTTGAACATCCAGACACCATTTTTCTTGTAATAATACTACCTGTAAAAATATTCAGCAAGACCTGAGACAAGTAATTTACAATTTGACAGTCCAAAACTAAATACCTATTACAAAGAATGAGACAAACAATTTACAACTAACCTGTCCAAAATTAAGTACCTATTACAAAAACTGAGTCAACCAATTTAATCCGTTCACAAACCATGCTCAAAAGCTTATTGTCACTACCATATATTCCTAATGAAAAACATACAAACAAATACTCTATCCTAATAAATTCATTCATGCATTGTGCCTATTCTAGTAAATAACCCAATTGATTTGTTCAGAAATCACAATTCAATGCAAGAAACCAATCAATAACCCAATAGATGATATATATATATTTGTAATTTTATGTTTTTTATTTTTTAAAATTTGAATATATAGAGATGGTGGAGACCCCTAGATAATATGGGTTTTGTCAATCTTGTCTTGTCGTGACCCAACTTTACAATAAGCAAGCACATTAAGTGTTGGGGACCAATTCAGGGTTAACCTACTACTACTTCTACCCTAGCCAGCAAGGCCAATTATTCTCAACATTCACCTTCAATTATTACTCTATAATATGTCATTTTTAGACCTATACCAAAATTTAAAATAACGTTCTATATTTGTTATCCTATGCATATGAGACCAAATAGTAAATATAAATAAAATTTGAGGGCCAAAATTATGAAATTTTAAATTTTAGGGGCTCAAAATGAAACTATGTTAATGGCTATCGATAGGGTGGTGAAGGGAATAACGAGTACAATCCATATTGCTTATGGAATCAGAAAAAAGCTGATGAGCAATCAAACTAATCTGCCATCAAGTGTTTGTTATTATCCTAATATATGCATACCATAAATTAACAGTAGAGGACAAGAAATCTAAGCTGATGAGCAATCAAACTAATCTGCCATCAAATGTTTGTTATTATCCTAATATATGCATACCATAAATTAACAGTAAAGGACAAGAAATCTAAAAATCAATGAGTTATGCATATAAGTCATAATCCTTTAAGGCCGCAAGAATTTTTTTTTCCTTAGTACTGGCTGTGTATCAAACCTGAAACTTAGGAACATGTCACTTGAGTTCCTCAAAAGTGTATATCCTCCAAATTGCAAAAGAGTAAGAATCTGCATCACAAGAATACAAATAAATGATAAACAAAGAGTACTTGGTAATACTCTATATAATCAGTAAAAGAAAACATCAATTAAAAATCAAATACATAAACACATATATATAGAGAGTAACAGAGAGATAATCAGTAAAACAAAACATCAATTAAAAAACAAATACATAAACACATATATATAGAGATAGAGTAACAGAGAGATAATCAGTAAAACAAAACATCAATTAAAAAACAAATACATAAACACACACATATATATAGAGAGAGTAACAGAGAGATAATCAGTAAAACAAAACATCAATTAAAAAACAAATACATAAACACACATATATATATAGAGAGAGTAACAGAGAGATAACAAACAAATACATAAACACACACATATATATAGAGTAACAGAGATAAAACAAAACATCAATTAACAAACAAATACATAAACACACACATATATATAGAGTAACAGAGATAAAACAAAACATCAATTAACAAACAAATACATAAACACACACATATATATATAGAGAGAGAGCAACAAAGAGACGAGAGGGAGGGAGGGAGAAGATAACAAACAAATACATAAACACATATATATAACAGTAAAAAAAAACATCAATTAACAAACAAATACATAAACATATATATTGTTACCCAAAAAATTAGCATTGGTGACGTGGCAAGTGATCCCTGGACACGTGGCTGATGTAACATGCCGGCCTTGATGGCATGTTACAAGCTAGGATGGCGCTCGGCCAGATGCGCACACAAGGGTGCAGGCTAGTGAGCATGCTGATGCCTAGTTTGTACGGCAGTGGCATTTTCGTAAATATCTTCAATATTGCCCGGAAATGGACGGGACTTGGTAGGTTCCATATTGAAGGGTCAATGAACGCAATGGTATGATCGGATTTGGGAGATTCGGAGAATTGGCGAGCTGGAAGCCAAATATGTCTCCCAAGCGAAAATCATATATGTTCCTGGTAGAAGGCTAAAAGCTCAGAAGGCTCTTTGTAGGGGGAGCACCTGGTGTCAGCTCTCCACCACCCCCTGGTGCAGGTGCGTCAAGTGAGCTACTACTAGTTGTGAGGACTAGTAGGGCGGGCATATGAGGACCACGAGGGGACTCATACGTCTCCATGAGTAGGAGTACTCATGGACATTACCGGGCCGCCCTGGTAGGCGTCGAAGTGTGCTGCCAGAGGTTTAAGGGTACGGTTCCCTTGGCTTGCTGGGATGCCGCTTGCATGGAACGTGGCCCAAACCTTTGAGAGATGTCGTGGTGCGCCATGGCCATGAATCTCGACATGAGATGGCATGGGAAGTCATTTGTGGGACTTGTTAGCATGCAAGCATTGGAGGGTGCACTATGCTTGAGTAGGACAGAGGTCCAGTGTGTGCTACTAGTTTGGCAGCCAGTCTCGAGGGCCTGCCCACATGCACGATGGTATGGTGCCTTGAGGATTGGACCATGGACGTATGGGAGTCCTTGGTCTGTGACGTGAACTAATCGGATAGTATCGAATGAGACATGATGGGAGGTGTTGGCACGTCAGCTTGGTGTTGGCTCTTAGCCACACATGCTACCTTGACTTGCGAATGTCTGGGTGGGCATCGGTGTTGGGATTTGCCTTGCCATAGTGAGAACCTATGGACAATGTGAGTGTCTTGGCTAGATAGCCTTGATGCATGATTGCACTCATAGATGTTGAAGAGCATGACTCGACGAGAGTTGTTCGTGAGACGGAAGTGTGCAGAGGCACACGGTCGCGCGAAAAATGTGCCCATTGTTATTCGAATGGTTGGAAGGCTGACCTTGGCTCAGAGGAGTCAAGGTGCCGCACGGGCATTTCCGCTGTCAAAATGTCAGCCCGTGACAGCTGACACCTGGAAAAGTTCTGCTAGAGTATCGACCAGAAGACACATTAGAGGCGGTAAGCGGCCCAGTCTTACCTGCGAACGGTCTGGTCGATAGTTTCGCATACAAAGCAACATTTATGGGAAGATCTTTGTAAATCCCGAATTTATCTCACACAATCTCCTGAGTATACGATGGTTCAGGAAAGAATATCTGTAACAATCTTTTGTAATCCCCCTTGAGCCTATAAATAGCAAAAGATAGCTCAAGGAAGAGACTTTTAGCTTTCGAATTATTTGAGATTATAGTAATTCTCCTAGTGATATTGTACTATTCATCAGAGGTTTGTGAAACTCATTGGACCCTTGTTCTTTGATCACTCCTTTGATCCTAAATCAATAACAGTCTAAGTGGACGTAGGTTATTACCAGATCCTGGAGCCGAACCACTATAAAAATATCCTGTTGTCATTCATTTTTGTCATTGTGTTATTCTCATCATATTCATTCATATCAAGCATATTCTGACTCCGTGTCAGTTGGCCAAATCTTGGGTCAACATATATATATATATAGAGAGAGCAACAGAGAGACGGGAGGGAGGGAGGGAGAAGAGTGACTGAAGGAGATGAGGAAGGGTGGCTTGCCGTGAGTGAGGAGAGGGAGGGATGGGTTGCTCGGGTCGCATACCTGCGTCGCCGTGAGCCGTCCGTGAAGGAGAAGACCTCCGTGAGTGCCAGCGCCGTGCGTGAAGGAGAGGAACAGAAGAGAGTTTTAGGATTTTGGGATTTGTGGATTTCAGGGATTTTTGATGTTTTAGATTTTTATTTTATTTTATTTCTGTTAAAGTAAATGAAAGGGTAAATGGGTAAAATTATATCCACCCATTTAAAAAAGAGGCCATTTACTTAAAATGTTTTGAAAGTAGGTTATTGTGCAAAATGCACTATAAAGGGGGTCTATTTCCACCAATTTCTCTATTATCTATATTATTTCCACTAATTTGATAATACATAGAAAATGCTTGGCAACATCTATATATTATTAGTAAACATAAATATAGATAACAAGATAAAAAAAAAATCACTCAAATATATAAACTTTAAGCACATGGTGAATCAAAAATACCAAACAAAGTCATAGTGCATATAGGATCATCCTAACCTTCCTAAGAAGGTTAGCCTATTATGCTAGACATTCACATGAAATTCTAGAGAGAAAAAATGAGAAATGAGACTAAAATTTGGTAGAGTTTTGCTACCTAAAAATTACGTGGTAAATGTGAAAAAAGAGTCCCTATTTATAGATGGATAATTAGTGTTCAAAAGTATCATTTTATTAGTCTTAAAGTTTAAAATTAATTAAGTTTTGATAAATATTTTCATGGATTTATTGTCATATATTTTATATTTGAAAATATTAATTTAAATTTAATTTGTGTTTAATTTTTAGGAAATAAAATGTATTTTGACACAAAGAAAAAGAAAGAATAAATAAATAAATATAATAGAAAAAATGATGATAAAGTGGTATTTTTGAAGGTGACTTAGGCCCAAAACCGAGCCCAGCCCAATCTTTCGGCAGGTGCACACGCTGCCACGTGGTAGCAGGCCATTTGTCCAGCCAAGCTGCTACCAGCCGAGCCGCCTGCACAAGCTCCACCAGCTGCTTGACACGTGTCCCCTCCCAGCCACCCACCTGACGAAGCCGAGCCGCGAGCCGTCCCATCAGCTGCCACACCTGACACACGCCTGCCAGGACTGATGCACCTGACGCATTTGACGCCACGGTCCCACGCCGCCTGCCATGCCTCCCTGCTGAGCCAACCAAGGGACGCCACGCGTCCCACTGCCTGGCGGCTGCTCCCCACGCCCCAACAAAGCAGTTGCCACCATTCTGCCGAGCCAATCAATTTCCGCCACGTGCCCATATGTCTCCCACGACTCAACACCATTTGCCCCACTTCCATCCATTTTTATGCCACTTTCCCACTATTCTGTACATGATTTTACATTCTTTTGGGTCTATTTCCACTATAAATAGAGAACCAAATGGAGTAAAAAAACATAAGATTGTGGAATTAAGTGTGGAGAGTATAGTGAGAGAGAAAAACATTTTTGTTCTTATTTTTCTTTCATTTCTTTTACATTACTTTGAGTGAAAACAATGCATATTTTAGGCTAAATTCTCTTGTGGAAAGGCTAGAGTGAAGTTCATGTTTCACATTATATTTTTAATATATTGATTCTTTATTTTGTTCTTCATTTTTATATCTTTGTTACAATTAAATTTATTTTCTTCTAATTTTTATTCTAAATTTATTAGTGTCTTTTACATAAGTTTAGTCATGCTCTTCTTATGTAATTTAGGCTCTTAATTTAATTTAGGATATTTGTTATATTATATGTTTTTTCTGCATTCTGCCATTAGTATTTTGTCGCTCTAAGGTATATAATATGATAGATTTTTAAAATTAGAAGTTAATATAATTTAATAAAAGAACATATTTTAAGGTGAGCTTTATTACATATATTTTCCAACCATAATTAATGATGTAGAATTATAGTTGAGTAGAATAAATCAATTTTATTAAAATATATATATGTTTGCACGAATGAAACTTATGCCTTCCATATTTTCTTTCTGATTCTAATTCCTCGATTTTGTTTATTTAATGTTTTTAAAAAATATATATTCTTTTTCAAAGTTACATTATTTCAAAATTTATTATTTCTAATTTACTAATATTTCTTTTTATTTGTATTTTACCTCTCTGTGGATATGACATAGCTCGATTACTACTGCGACCGCTTAGGAGTTATTGGGGGATATCAATTTTTGGCGCCATTGCCGGGGAGATAATTCTACAATTAAAGGTTTGCATAGTAAATTAATTTTTTTTATTTTAAAAAAAGTAGTATAATTTTTTTCTTAATTTCTCTTTTATTTTATTTTTCCTTAGTAATTTTTATTTTTATTTTTTTATTTATTCATTTCTTTTATTTATTTCACTTTTAGGTTTAGAATTTATTTTCTAGATTTAGTTTTTTTTTCCGAAAAAAAGCATAAAATTTTAAATCATAAAATTAAAAAAAAAACCAAAGTATTGAGAACATTTGTGTAATTTTGGAAATTAGTAAAAACCAAACTTGTTCTGTCTTAGAAAAATTGGTTCTTAAATAAGGTATGTGTTAGCGTTACCCTCCAATCTTTTCTAATCTCGGGGAGTTCTAGAAAAGCTCTTGGGCCTAAAGTGGTACCTTGGCAGCCTTCCCAACTGGCTTGGGAACATTTTTGGTGTATACTTATTACACTATTACACACTTGCGCTTATACTACTTATAAAATAAAAAAAATATTTATGCCACGAAATAGAGACGCACTAGGGAGATTCGTGAGACAACAAATAGAAACTTTAGAAAACTCTCCTAGTTCGTCGTTTTCTTCCATTCGTTCAAACACTCCTAATTCACCGAGACTTCCTGAACCACTCACGATGGCTCATCAAGATGAAGTCCAACTAAGAACGCTACAGGATTATTTACATCCTACGCGTACAGCCACACCTTCATGCATAATGTATCCCAACAATATGCCAAATTTCAATTTCAAACCTGGCATGATTAACCTCTTACCAACCTTCCATGGGTTGGAAAATGAGAGTCCGTACGTGCATATACGGGAATTCAAAGAGGTGGTGGCTACATTCAACAACCGAGCTGATGTCACTAACATTGTGAGATTGAAATTTTTTCCTTTCTCTCTCAAAGACAAAGTAAAAAGCTGGTTGTATTCCTTAAGGCCTAGATCTATCGGAACATGGGACGGAATGACAAAAGCATTCTTTGCCAAATATTTCCTGCCACATAAGACTAGCAGCCTTAAGAGGCAAATCTATACCTTCATCCAGAAAGACCATGAAACTTTCCATCAGGTTGGGAGAGGTTTAGAGATTTGATAAATCAATGCCCACATCATAGATACGAAAGTTGGCGTCTGATCAGCTATTTCTATGACGGTCTCACAACCGGACAAAGACAATTCGTACAAATGATGTGCAATGGTGAATTCCTTCAAAAAGATCTCGATGAAGCTTTCGAGTACCTCGATGATCTCGCTGAAAAGTCATACACATGGAATGGACCGAGTCCTATGGACAAGCCACGATCAACTGGAATCTACCAATTAAGGGAAGATGACAACGTCAAAAGCCAAATTGAATCATTGAGAAAAAAATTCGAGGTTTTCAAATCTCAAGAAGGTAGAGGAATCCATATGGCTGCAAAGGTAGAGACACGAGATCCATGCTTCATATGTGGAGGGACGGAACATCAACCGCAAGAATGCCTAACTCTTGGTGAGTTAAGAGAAGGAAATGAGGAACAATGCAATGCTTTAGAGGATTACAATAAGCCTTATAACCTTTTCTCAAACACTTACAATCTCGGTTGGCGCAACCATCCAAATTTCAACTGGAAGGATTCAAACCATGCATCTGGGAGCCAATGAAGGCCTGAGCAGCAACAACCACCAAAAGCATACATTGCTCCTCAAAATAACATGTAGTCAAGTAATTCTCTTGAGAATACTTTGCAAATGCTTGCGCAAACATAAATAGCCTCAACTCAAGAGCTTAAATCTTGTTTCACACAAATGGTAGAGGAAATGAAAGACATGAAAATCCAAATGACAAAGCTAAACACTACTTTGGCAATTCAAGAGCATCGTAGACTTCCCGCTCAACCTTTAATCCATCAAAAAGGGCAACACATGGCACAAACCTCCTCCTCTCAAGATACAAATTTCAAAAAGGTTAATGCCATCTCTACTCGAAGTGGTTAAAGTACGGTTTCACCGTTAACTAAGACAACGAGTACGTCAATGGCCGCTCCAAATGATGATGTGCCAATAAGCATTCCAGTAAAGGCACCTTTTCCTCAAGCTTTGAAATCCACTGGAAAGGTACTGGAAAATCATGGTGAAATCCTAGACCTTTTAACACAAGTGAAGATCAACTTGCCATTGTTGCATGTGATCAAACAAGTGCCGGCTTATGCCAAGGTTATCAAGGATTTGTGCACCGTTAAAAGAAAGCACCATGTCAAGAAAACTGCATTCTTGGCAGAACAAGCTAGCACGATAATTGACTGCAAGACACCGCCTAAGTACAGAGATCCTGGTTGCCCCACCATCTCATGCCAAATTGGGGAGCATGAATTCGGTCAAGCCCTTCTAGACTTAGGAGCAAGTGTAAATCTCATGCCATATTCAATATACTTGCAATTAGGTCTAGGAGAACTCAAGCCCACATCCGTGGTGCTACAACTGGCTGATCGATCAATTAAGAAACCTCAGGGAATAGTAGAAGACGTTCTGATTCAAATTGAAAAATTCTATTACCCTGTTGATTTTCTCATCTTGGACACTCAATCTGAAGTGAGTATAGAGTCCAAAATTCCCATTATTCTCGGTAGACCTTTCCTCGCAATAGCAAATGCACTCATTAACTATAGGAATGGTCTCATGAAAATCTCTTTCGGGAACATGACTCTAGAAGTGAATGTTTTCCATATCGGCAAACAACCACCTGATAACGATGAGTGTTTCCAATCATATCTGATTGATACACTTATTTTGGAAGAGGTCGAAGCGAAATACACGTCTAATCATTTTAATTACCTCTTCCAAATTTCAGAAAGTTCTGAGCCCGATGAGTATAAAATCAACCCTGAAACCGTCAAACACTCACAGGCTAGAAGAACCATGTTTTGGAATCCAATATTTGAGGAACTCCCTCAAGATCGAGAAACACCAAAACCATCCATTGAACAAGCTCCTCAACCAAAGTTGGCACAACTTCCTGAGGGTCTTAAGCATGTTTTCCTGGGAGCTGACAACACTTTTCCTGTCATAATATCTTCCAAGATCAATGCCACCCAAGAGCACCAACTCTTTAATGTGTTGCAAGAACAAAGAGATGCATTAGGATGGACGATAGCTGACATCAAAGGTATTAGTCCATTAATTTGCTCCCATCACATTCAATTGGAAGACGGGGCTATACCACGTCGTGACCCTCAAAGAAGATTAAACCCAACGATGAAGGAAATAGTTAAGACTGAAGTCTTGAAACTTCTTGATTCTGGAATAATCTATCTTGTTGCTGATAGTAAATGGGATAGCCCAACTGAGGTTGTTCCCAAGAAATCAGGGGTCACAGTGGTACAAAATGAAAAAAGGGAACTTGTTCCTACCAAGGTCACAACTGGGTGGCACATGTGCATTGATTATAGAAAATTAAATGCAGCCACCCGCAAAGACCATTTCCCACTTCCATTCATTGATCAAATATTGGAACGTGTGGCAGGTCATCCTTTCTATAGTTTTCTCGATGGTTATTCAGGGTATTACCAAATCGAGATTGCCTTAGAAGATCAGGATAAGACCACATTCACTTGCCCTTTTTGTACTTTTTCCTTCCGGCGTATGCCATTTGGCCTGTGCAATGCTCCAGCCACTTTCCAGCGATGCATGACGAACATATTTAGTGATATGATCAAGAAATGTATGGGAGTATTCATGGATGATTTGACAGTCTTTGGAGATTCCTTTGAGTCAAGCCTTCTCAATTTAGACTTTGTGCTTAAACGTTGCGAAGAAAAAGGCTTGGTACTCAACTGGGAAAAGTGTCATTTCATGGTGCCATCAAGCATAGTCTTGGGGCATGTCGTGTCGGAATGAGGAATTGAGGTTGATCAATCAAAGATTGAACTCATATCAAAGCTGCCCACCCCCAAGACTGTTAAAGACATTCGATCTTTTCTTGGGCATGCAAGATTCTATAGGAGGTTCATACAAAATTTCTCGACAATTGCTCGCCCTTTGTCAAACCTCCTAGCAAAAGATGTTGTGTTCAGTTGGACACCTGAGTGTGAGGAATCTTTCCGAACGCTCATTGCAAACCTCACTTCCGCCCCTATCATTCAGCCACCAGATTGGAACTTACTGTTTGAAGTCATGTGTGATGCTAGCAATTATGCTATAGGGGCCGTCTTAGGTCAAAGAAGGGAAGGGAAGCCCTTCGTTGTTTATTACGCAAACAGAACTCTTAACAGTGCTCAGATGAACTATTCTACTACTGAAAAAGAGTTACTTGCTATAGTATTCGCACTTGACAAGTTTCGTTCCTACCTGATTGGTTCACCTATCACAGTCTTTACGGACCATTCCACCTTAAAATACCTCCTTTCAAAAAAGGATGCTAAAGCGCGTTTAATTAGGTGGATACTTCTGTTACAGCAATTTGGTCTGACCATAAAAGACAAGAAAGGAGTTGAAAACGTGGTAGCGGACCACTTATCTCGTCTTGAATTTTCTAATTCCGCTGATGGCCCAGCCATTCGAGATGACTTCCCTGATGAACATCTCTTCGCAGTCACTAAGTTGCCATGGTACGCTCATATTGTTAATTACTTAGTGACTGGCAAACTTCCAACTGCATGGAGTGCACAAGATAAACGTAAATTTTTTGTCGAGGTTCATAACTTCTATTGGGACAATCCATATCTTTTCAAGTATTGCCCCGACCAAATTATGAGACATTGCATTCCAGATGATGAAATCTTTAGTGTCCTGAACTTTTGTCATAATGAAGCTTGTGGTGGTCATTTTTCTATGAAAAAGACTGCTGCAAAAATCTTACAGTGTGGTCTTTATTGGTCCACTTTGTTCAAAGACACTAACAATTTCTGTCGATCATGTGAAAGGTGTCAGAAATTAGGTGCTCTATCCCGACGACATATGATGCCATTAAACCCAATCTTGTAATAGAAATATTCGATTGTTGGGGGACAGACTTTATGGGACCATTTCCACCTTCTTTTGGCTACCTTTACATTCTCCTCGCCATAGACTATGTCTCAAAATGGGTAGAAGTTGTGCCTTGTCGAAATAATGATAACACAACTGTTGTGAAATTCTTAAAGGAAAATGTGTTATCTAGGTTTTCTACACCATGCGCTATCATAAGTGATCAAGGCACCCATTTTGGCAACTATTCTTTCGAGACCTTAATGCAAAAATATGGTGTAATTCATAAGGTTGCATTGCCTTATCACCCACAGACAAATGGCCAAGCTGAGTTAGCCAATCGAGAAATTAAGCAAATCTTAGAAAAGACGGTTAATCCTGACCGCAAAGATTGGTCCTCATGACTTCTCGATGCTCTCTGGGCATACTGCACTGCTTACAAAACTCAGCTCGATATGTCTCCTTATAGGCTAGTCTATGGTAAAGTCTGCCACCTTCCTATTGAGCTAGAACACAAAGCCTATTGGGCAGTTAAAAGCCTAAATTTTGATCTCAAGGCAGCAGGACTCAATCGTAAGCTTCAGTTGTCAGAAATTGAAGAGTTAAGAAACGATGCTTATGACAACTCTAGGATATATAAGGCTAAAATGAAAGCGGCCCATGACAAGCAGATCCTAAGAAAAGAATTTGAGCCAAACCAACGAGTGCATCTTTATGACTCTCGTCTGCATATCCACCTTGGCAAGCTGAGATCAAGGTGGGCTGGCCCATATGTTGTGAAATCTGTCTTTCCCAACGGTGCTGTTGAGGTCATAGACCCAACTGATGAGAGAAAATTCAAAGTAAATGGCCAACGACTGAAACACTACATAAAGAAGGTGACTTAGCCTGAAGAAGTCATTCTCGTGGAACCGGTTTACCAAGTCTGAGTAGTGTTCCAAATTATTTGTACATAGGGTTGTTTTCTATTT
The DNA here is from genome assembly GCF_963169125.1 of Humulus lupulus. Lineage (NCBI taxonomy): Eukaryota > Viridiplantae > Streptophyta > Magnoliopsida > Rosales > Cannabaceae > Humulus > Humulus lupulus. The sequence goes on from NC_084800.1 coordinate 77,935,301, forward strand.
ATTTCCCTTTTGTCATTTTATTTTATTTGCTATCATTTTTTGTTTTCAGTTTTTCATGTTTTAGAGAATCAATATTCGCTCTATCACTCGACGCTCGCTATCCAGGTGTTCTCTTTCTCTGCTCTTTTACATTTATTATCTTTTGAGACATTGAGGACACTGTCAGATTTTGGTTGGGGGTGGTGAGCATATTCATGCACGTTCATGTTGATTTTTGTCATATTAATATTTTCACGGTCAAATTTTAAAAATTACTTATTTATTTTTGCACAATGTTACTTTTGAGTCAATTTTTGTTATCTGTATTACTAAGAGTTTCTCTAGAGCTACCTAATGCACATGCCAAACATTGTGGTAAGATGGTTGATTAGCACATATTTGCTTAGAAATTTGTCTTGTTTAAGAATTCATTATTTTCTGTGAGAGGTGAGACTTGAGAGAACAACTTTAAATTTTTTATTGATTATTAGAAATGGTTATAATTATTTGGACTAGGTATTGTGGTATGAATGGATGATGTTTTAGGGATAATATTTTCTATAGACAAATCTTATTAGAGAGCCTTTTATTATGTTCTTCATGAAAAAAAAAGAAAATAAAAAAAACACAAGAGCAATAGTTCTATCATTTTCAATTATGTTGTCTCTTGTGTTAAAAAAAAGTGTGTTTATTAATTTCATGTTTTATTTTATGGCTCTTAGAATAAATGTAAAGATTGTCTATTTAACTTAGAATTCCTGAAAAACTGGTTTTGTGGTACTCTTTATGGTGGTTATCCAAATAATTTATTTCTTATCTTCGTTTCAATAATTATCTAAGAGTTTGTCCTAAATATATACCCATTTGATGAGTGCTTACTTCTTTTCTAACTCCACGAGTGAAACCCTTAAACTTTAAATATTTTCAATTACATGAGAGGTTAATGGAGTTTAGACTTTTACTTGGCATAATTTCAAATGCTTTATGTGCTATGGTTTGCGGTAAGAAGGTTCAAGTGTGGTGCACACACTCACAACTCTAGATTTATTCGAAGTAATTTTGATAATTCTTGTTGACCTGTTACTAACATCCTGTGATTATACTTAAGTTCTTTTATAATTTTTGACCGGAAATATATCATGTTGACATTTATCATTTCGCTTGAATTGCTAGAGACTAGCAATAAGCTGGTTGGAGGGTTGTGATTAGTGTTCAAAAGTATCATTTTATTAGTCTTAAAGTTTAAAATTAATTAAGTTTTAATTAATATTTTCATGGATTTATTGTCATATATTTTATATTTGAAAATATTCATTTTAATTTAATTTGTGTTTAATTTTCAAGAAATAAAATATATTTTGACACAAAGAAAAAGAAAGAAGAAAGAAAGATATATAATTGAAAAAATGATGATAAAGTGGTATTTTTGAAGGTGACTTAGGCCCGAAACCGAGCCCAGCCCAATCTTTCAGCAGGTGCACACGCTGCCACTTGGCAGTAGACCATTTGTCCAGCCATGCCGCTACCAGCCGAGCCGCCTGCACCAGCTCCACCAGCTGCTTGACACGTGTCCCCTCCCACCCACCCACCTGACGAAGCCGAGCCGCGAGTCGTCCCATCTGCTGCCACACCTGATGCACGCCTGCCAGGACTGACGCACCTGACGCATCTGACGCCACGGTCCCATGCCGCCTGCCACGCCTCCCTGCTGAGCCAACCAAAGGACACCGCGCGTCCCACTGCCTGGCGACTGCTCCCCATGCCCCAACAAAGCAGTTGCCACCATTCTACCGAGCCAATCAATTTCCGCCACGTGGCCCAAATGTCTCCCACGGCTCAACACCATTTGCCCCACTTCCATCCGTTTTTATGCCACTTTCCCACTATTTTGTACACGATTTTACATTCTTTTGGGTCTATTTCCACTATAAATAGAGAACCAAATGGAGTAAAAAAACATCAGATTGTGGAATTAAGTGTGGAGAGTATAGTGAGAGAAAAACATTTTTGTTCTTGTTTTTCTTTCATTTCTTTTACATTACTTTGAGTGAAAACAATGCCTATTTTAGGCTAAATTCTCTTGTGAAAATTCTAGAGTGATGTTCATGTTTCACATTATATTTTTAATATATTGATTCTTTATTTTGTTCTTCATTTCTATATCTTTGTCACGGTTAAATTTATTTTCTTCTAATTTTTATTCTAAATTTATTAGTGTCTTTTACATAAGTTTAGTCATGCTCTTCTTATGTAATTTAGGCTCTTAATTTAATTTAGGATATTTGATATATTATATGCTTTTTACTGCATTCTGCCATTGGTATTTTGTCGCTCTAAGGTATATAATATGATAAGTTTTTAAAATTAGAAGTTAGTATAATTTAATTAAAGAACATATTTTAAGGTGAGCTTTATTACATATATTTTCCAACTATAATTCATTGTGTAGAATTATAGTTGAGTAGAATAAATCAATTTTATTAAAATATATATGTTTGCAAGAATGAAACTTATGTCTTCCATATTTTCTTTCTCATTCTAATTCCTCGATTTTGTTTATTTAATGTTTAAAAAATATATATATTCTTTTTCAAAGTTACATTATTTCAAAGTTTATTATTTTCAATTTACTAATCTTTCTTTTAACTTGTATTTTACCTTTCTGTGGATACGACATAGCTCGATTACTACTACAACCGCTTATGAGTTATTGGGCGATATCAAGGGAGAAAGGGACTAAAAAAAATTAAACAACAATTTGGGTTTTACAAAATAAATCTGAAATATTAATAATAATAAAATATGATTTTAAAAATAAAATCTTATTATAAATATTAACCTAGTTATTTTGGTGCATGGTCAAAATGCTCTTTTTCTAAAGCACAAAAAAAGATGCGCTTTAAAGCTCAAAATAACAATTTGCAAGGCTCAAAGTGCACAAAAAATTGGGGGTGGGAGCTGGTCCATTGACCAAGCCCAGCCAATTAGAAGAGGCCACGTCAATAAGCTGAGTGTAGAAGAATTGCGTTGGGTATTGGGCCTGCTGGGAAAGTTGGAGCTATGTTTGGGCTTTGGCTGGGACTTCGTTGGGCCTGGATTGGTTTCAGCTCCGTTGAAGGAGGCTGAGGGAGCTTGGACGCATTGCTGAAGGAGGTGCTGGGACGCGTGGTAGGCCTGGAGTGCGCCAAGTGGCGCGCCGGGGAGAAGGGCCTTCAGTTTGGCCTTTAATTCTTCAAAAATGCCATTTTCTTCACTATATTTTCAAATCTAATTCTTTCCTTTTTGCTTTCTTTTTTTTTCTTTGTTTCTAAGTGCCAAAATACACTTTATTTTCTGCAAAATATAAAAAAATTAAATTAAACTCACATATTTCCAATGTAAGAATATATCACATTAATTCCATGAAAATATTAATTAAAACTTAATTTATTTTGACAATTAAAATCAACAAATGTGCATTTTTCACTTCTAATCACAACCCTCAACTAGCTTATTGCTAGTCCCTAGCAATTCAAGCGGATACAAATTATTACCAAGATGAATTAGTGAGCTAAATTATGCAAAATCACTTAGCAAAATGTTTAGTGAACATTTAGAAAATGCTATTTAAAACTATCAAAGTTGTAATTCAAGAGTTTTGTGTGTGTGCACCAAACCATATCGTTCTTTCCAAAATTTACAATACAAACAATATTGAAAAATCACCAAAGAATAAAGTCTCAACTCCATATCCTCACAAAGGTATTGAAAGTATTTTTATGGAAGATGGTTGACACTCTTGGAGTTTGAAATTTATCAATTAACACTAAAAAATGGATGTTATTGTTTTATGACAAACAATGTTAACAAATATTGATCAAAAGATAGGTTAATGAATTAATTGGAATCTAAATGACATAAGAACCTTCGGGATTTTACAAAATGATATTAAGAGCCAAAATAAAGAACAAAACAAAATTAGATAATAAAAATAAACAATACACGAACTTTTTATTTCTTTTTTTTTTATGACATAAATTGAAAACAAATGTAGTAGTGTTGAATTTTTATTATTACTTCTTTTTTTTATTTGACATTTTTTTTTTCAACAAAACTACAAAAGATGAAGATAAAAAAATGTTGCTATTGTTCTCCTTTTTTTTTCTTCATTTTTTATAATTTTTTTCCCTTTTTTTATAATTTTTTTTTGACAAGAGACAACATAAGAATAAAATTACAAGAAATTAAAAAGAAAATCATAATAAAATACAACAAAGGCTCTTAAAAACAAAATTATCCCTCTAGTAAATGTCATGTTTTAAATTCCAAAAATTAGTTTTACCAACTCAAATGATCAATAGAAGTTTTCAAAGTTGTTTTCTCATTCTCATATCTCACAAAAATTAAAAGCTTTAAACTTTATGATTTTTCTCAATTGAATGTGTGAATTTTTTTCAATGTTTGGTTGTGCATGAAATTACTCTAAAAAATTACTTCCTAATAGTAAAAATAGCAAAAACTATCTCACCATGATTTTTTTGTCATGAATTTTGCAAAAAATTAACTCAAAATTTCAAAATGGTAATTAAAATATATTTCAACACATGAATATGCATACTACCACCAACTTTAAATGAGACATTGTCCTTAATGTCTAACGTTAAGCTCATTGTGCGAGAAAAATGGAATATGATAACCAACAAAACCCCAAAAAGTAAAATTCGCAACATAAAATAAAGACACAAATTAAAATAAAGCACACTAAAAAGAAAGATAAAACTTGATCAGTCTTTGGTAGACAAAAGCATCGCTCTCAGGTAAGTCTACCAACTGCATGTTTGCATGCTATCCTGTATCGAAAATAAATTTTATTTTATCCTGCGTCTCAAAAATAGAAGCGTTAGCAACATTTTCAGGATAAAGAAAATGTTTGGGTTCAAAATCGATGAGGAAATTGGGTGAATGTGTCATTGCAAAAATGTGTATAATTTCCTCAACGATTAAGTCTATCACATCAGTATGATAGCTTTCATTTTTCTTTGGAGTAGTTGGAAGAATTTCGGTATGGGAAAGAGTTTCACTCCAAATGGTAATAACATTATCCTCATCAGGTTTAGAACTGGGAGTAGGGGATGGTGTTATGGCCTCAAGTGGGGAGGGGAATTGACTTAAATTATGTGAAATAATAGCGTTGGTCAATTCTGAAAGTTGAGTACTAGTTTCCCTAAAATCTTCCACAAATTGTTTATTCAACTCTCTTTGCTCCTCTATAAATGTGTGTAAAGTGTCCTCTAAAGAATTCGTATTAGTGCAGACATTATATGGAGGTTCATGTGGGAAGTTAGGGAAATGTTGCTCAAAATTCATGTGAGGTGGTGCATGGTAGTTGTACTTAGGCTTCCAACTAAAATCTACGGGGTTGGTCCAACTAGAATTATGATTCCTATGGTCGACTCTTGCAAAGTCACAATAATGTTCATCATAATCTACCTCGGGAACCTCGTAACTCTCTCTATCAAACTTAGTTTCTAAGGCCTCAAGTTCTCGGTATTATCTTACACTAAGTTTGTATACACTCCTAAAACGTCTAGTACCCTCTGTAGCACTAGAATTATGATTGTTTTCGAATGAAGAATAATACATTGGAGAATACATCTCAAAACATTTCTTTTATTCTTCATTCATTTTCTCTTTTTTTTTTGTGTTTTTTTTTTAATTTTGTTTTGCTTGTTTCCAGGTCGAATTGGGGTTTTTAGAACGGTCCCACTTAAGACCCACACTTTATCTAGAACTCCCCAAGGTTACTAGATAATTGTGGAGGGGTCACAATTCACAAAAACGGTCCTCTTACAACCAACACTTACTAGAACTCTCCGAGGTTACTAAATAAGCATTGATGGAACTTTGACTCAAATTGGCCTTTAAGCCAAAATTGCTTATGTTGACAAAACAAGCTTTGTTTTTATTTTATTTTATTTTTTAATTTTTTTTGTATTTTATGATTTTTTTTAAAGATTTAAAACCTAAAAATTAAAAAAAATAAAATAAAGATACAAATCTAACAGTAGAAAATAACAAAAAATAAAAAATATTTAAACAAAAGAAATATTTTACCAACAAAACTAAACTAACAAAATATTAGCAACCAATAAACTAAGCAACCAACAATTAAAATAAAAAAAAAGAAATAAATTAAAACTCAACTAATAAATAGTTAAGCAACCAATTTATATACATTTTTTTCAAGTTTTTTTTACTACAATAAAAAAAGAAAAATAGAATAAAATAAGATACCAAAAATAAATTAAAAAAAAGAAACTAAATACACACACAACAAGATTTTTTTTAAATTTTTGTTACAACAATAATAAACAAAAAGAGAGGAAAAAAACTAACAAAAGAAAAATAACAACAAAATAAACTAAGAATAAAACTAACAAATCCTATAAAAGAAATGATAACAATAAAGAAATAAAGTTAATCAATAAATAAAGTTTAGAGATAAATAATATGAGGAAAATAGAACAAGTGATATTTTTGTTGTTTTTAAGATTTAAATATTAGAAATAAAGATAGATTAAAGTGTGATGTAACAATATGTAACAAGTAAGAATGATCAAAAGTTACCAATATGCATACTTATTTATTTGGATCTTTGATTCACAAAAATTACACAAATGGAGAGTTCACATCCCAACTATTCATTTGGAAGATTTAACTTTGATGCACAAATATATTTTACAAAAATGTATTCAAGTGATTATTATTCTTTACCATGGGAGGATGAGATAAATCTTATGAGAAATCTAAAAATGACATTATACCATTGGCAATAATGCAATAAGAGATTGGACATAAAACCTAACACAAATATTACTTTTACTATTTAGATTCTAGCTAAAGTAAATATATATGAATGAGATGGAGAAAATGATAAATATATTATCTATATTATTTTCACTGATTTGATAATACATAGAAAGTGCTTGACAAAATCTATATATTATTAGTAAACATAAATATAGATAACAAGATGAAAGAAAATAAATCACTAAAATATATAAACTTTAAGCACATGATGAATCAAAAATACCAAACAAAGTCATAATGCATATAGGATCATCCTAACCTTCCTAAGAAGGTTAGCCTATTATGCTAGACATTTTCATGAAATTCTAGAGAGAAAATATGATAAATGAGACTAAAATTTGGTAGAGTTTTGCTACCTAAAAATTACATGGTAAATGTGAAAAAAGAGTCCCTATTTATAGAGGGAGAAAATGACTAAAAAGAAATTAGACAACAATTTGAGGTTTACAAAATAAATCTGAAATATTAATAATAAAATATGATTTTGAAAAATCAAATCTTATTATAAATATTAACCTAGTTATTTTGGTGCATGATCAAAATGCTCTTTTTCTAAAGCACAAAAAAAGATGAGCTTTAAAGCTCAAAATGGCAATTTGCAAGGCCCAAAGTGCATACAAAATTGGGCCAAAGGTAGCTGGTGGCAGCTGGTCGATTGACCAAGCCCAGCCAATCAAAAGAGGCCACGTCAACAAGCTGGCTGAAGGAGAATTGCGTTGGGTTGGGGAGAAGGCTGGCTTTGGGGTATTGGGCCTACTGGGAAAGTTGGAGTTGCGTTTGGGCTTTGGCTGGGATTTTGTTGGGCCTGGATTGGTTTCAGCTATGTTGAAGGAGGCTGAGGGAGCTTGGATGCATGGCTGAAGGAGGTGCTGGGACGCATGGCAAGCCTGGAGTGCGCCAAGTGGCGCGCTGGGGAGAAGGGCAACGAGGAGGTTAGGCCTTCAATTCTTCAAAAATGCCATTTTCTTCACTATATTTTCAGCTCTAATTCTTTCCTTTTTGCTTTCTTTTTTTTCTTTGTTTCCAAGTGCCAAAAAACACTTTATTTTCTGCAAAATATAAAAAAAATAAATTAAACTCACATATTTCCAATGTAAGAATATATCACATTAATTCCATGAAAATATTAATTAAAACTTAATTTATTTTGACAATTAAAATAAACAAATGTGCATTTTCACCACTAATCAATTGCCTACTCAGTTAGTGTTGTTAGTCAGTTTATGTCATCCCCAACAATTGATCATTGGGCAGTGTTAGAGCAGATTTTGTGTTACTTGAACGGTGCACCAGGACGAGGTATTGTGTATGGGAATCATGGACACACTCATATTGAGTGTTTCTCAGATGCAGATTGGGCATGTTCCAAAGTAGATAGAAGATCCACTTCAGGTTATTGTATTTTTGTTGGAGGGAATCTGGTCTCATGGAAGAGTAAAAAGCAAACCGTTGTGTCACGATCTAGTGCAGAGTCAGAATATCGAGCTATGGCACAGTCTGTGTGTGAGATAATGTGGATATATCAACTATTGACTGAAGTAGGACTTAAAACTTCAGTACCTGCAAAATTATGGTGTGATAACCAAGCTGCTCTTCATATTGCAACTAATCCTGTGTTTCATGAACGGACGAAGCACATTGAAATTGATTGTCATTTTGTTCGTGAGAAATTCAACAAGGCTTGATTTCTACAGAATATGTGAAGACTAGAGAACAACTAGGGGACATTTTTACAAAAGCTTTAAATGGGGTTCGGGTTGACTATTTTTGTAACAAGCTGGGCATGATTAACATTTATGCTCCAGCTTGAGGGAGAGTGTTATAGTGTGAATGTTAGCTGTGTTATAGTGTGCATTTAGCTGTTTATTAGTTGACAATTAGGATTGATTAGTTGATTTAGTTTCCTAGAATAACTTCTCTAGTTGTGTATAAATAGATGTTATATTTTCAATACAAGATACAATTCTCTTCACATATCATTACAGTTTCAAACCTTGTTCAAGTTGGTGATCCCCAACACTCTTCACTTTGGTTGTGTGAGTGAGAGTTCTTTGTTAATTGTTCTTGTTCTTATTCTTTTGTTCTTTTGCTTTTCATTTATCCTATTATTCTTCTTTTATCTTTTACTTGTATCTTTTGTTTTAGAGTTGTAATCTCATCTACATCTTTCATTTCACTATCTCAAGTTTATTTGTATCTTTTTGTCAAAGAGTTGTATTTTCTATATTCTATCATCTTCCACTTCTTTCTCTATATTTACTTGTAATTTTGCATAGAGTTGTAAATTTCTTACCATTTCCATTGAGGCAAATATATATTTTCCTAACATTCAAAAGCTTATTCCTTTGTTTGTTTCAATGGGAGGTGAGACTATCAAGATCATGAATCAAGACCTAGTGAGGTTGGATAGGTTTGATGGATCCAATTGAACTAGGTGGTAAGGCAAGGTAAGTGTAATTGTATACACTATTTTATTTAATAGTGATGAAATTTATTTCATGTATTAGCATGTTTTCAAATGTTGACATATGAATAATTGTGTAGATGTTAACATGTTAATACAATATGAGATACATTGTAACATAGTTGACAAATCTATTTGTGAAAATTAATGTGTAATTCTTAGAAGTGAACTTTTGACAAGCTCTACATAATGTAGGGATTGTTAATCTTTTGTGTATGCTATATGTGAGATAGTAGTACATACATTTGACATGAAAATTATGTTTTGAGAATTTATAAAGCATGATAATTATGTAGTTTTTGACATGCCTATATATTGATTTTATGAATCAATATTATATATCAATATGTGGATATGTAAATTATTATATGATATTTGTGATATACTTACAATATAATTATGAGATTCAAAATGCATGCTAATATGATGGATATATGTTGACAAATTATGTGAAATTTCCGTGAGACATAATTATGTTAATATATAAAAGTATTTTAATATGTACATGAGAATTATCACGATTATTATGGTGTGCCATATAATATGATTATTAAGGTGATAATAATATAAATATGTTTTATCCTCTATTATTGCAATGTGATGAGTTACCATTTATTTGGTAAATAAAGAGAATTATTTGAGAAATTAAAATTTCTCATTTAAGTGTTGATCATCTCAACTTATGAGATAAGAAAAGATGAACCTAAGGGGGTCACATCTTTTGATATGTGTCTTGCTATTGCAAGAAAATGGATTAAGGGAATCCAAAATTATGGGATGACGTATTGACCTATAGGCTTGGAGTCTAAAAGTGTGGTCAAAAGAGAAAATATTTAAGAATTATTTAGTGACAACAATTCTCAAATATTCAATGTCTCAATGAGGTGACATTACAAAATTGGATAAGCAATTTTGAATCTTTATACCAATAGGGAATAAGGTTGAAGAGAATTTTATTCATTCTTGTTAAAGATGGTGATATGTTGTTTAATCTCAATGAGGAGATAATGTTAAACCAAAGCATTAGAAATCAAAGTGTTTAAATAAATCATTGAGGGTTTATTTTCTTTCTTTTAAGTGTTTAAAATAGACATCCTCAAATTGATTTTGATGAGAAAATTAATGGATGTCCAAATGATGTTTTCAAAATAATCTCAAAGAGACTCTTAGAAAACGTACAAAAGTTGTTTAAGTGACTTTGATATTATTTAGACAACTAAAAGTGAAATTAGTGATTATTTTCTTGAGAAATTTTCACATGGTATTTATATCTCCATATGAGTTATGGAAAGGAAGAAAACCCAACATAGGGTACTTCAAAGTGCGGAGGTGTCTTGCATATTGCAAGAAAAACAAACCTAATAGAACAAAGTTAGGTTCAAGAGTCATAAAGTGTGCTTTTGCTGGTTATGCCAACAATAGTAAAGCTTATAGGCTATTAGACTTAGAGTCTAATATTGTGATTGAATCTAGAGAAGTTGAATTTTTTTAGAACATGTCATGTGACAACAATTCTCAAGTTTCAACATCTCTAAAGGAGAATTTGTTATATCAAAACAATTCTCAAGCTTCTACATCCAAAAATGATTCTCAAGAGGAGAATTCTCAAAAGAATGTAAAACAACCCTTTGAACTTAGAAGAAGTCAGAGGCTTAAAAAAGAGAAAAGTCTAGTAGTGGATGAGATAGATTCTCAACGAATTTCATTCTACATGGTAGAAGGAAATAGAGAGGAAGTCATTAGAAAATTTCCTATTATACTTCTTGTTGAGGATGATCCTAAGACTTATAGAGAAGCTATACAATCAAGAGATAGTGCATTTTGGAAAGAAGCCATCAATGATGAGATGGATTCTATTCTTTCCAACAACAATTGGGAATTGGTAGACCTCCCACCGGGATCTAAGACAATTGGGTGTAAGTGGGTATTTAGGAGAAAATACTATACTGACGGCACTATCCAAACCTTTAAAGCTAGATTAGTAGCTAAAGGGTTTAGGCAAAAAGAGGGTATTGATTATTTCGATACCTATGCACCTGTTGTAAGAAAAACTTCTATAAGAATTTTGTTCGCTTTAGCTTCTATATACAACTTGTATGTTCATCAAATGGATGTCAAAACAACATTCTTTAATGGTGACCTCAATGAGGAGGTCTATATGGAATAACCCAAAGGGTTTGTCTTACCAAAATATGAACATAAAGTATGTAGACTTGTAAAATCCTTATATGGATTGAAACAAGCTCCTAAGAGCAGTCACAATGACTACTGTATATCACATATATCTTTATATTTTTAGAGAATTGGTAAAAAAAACAGCTCCATCAGATAATGTATTATGCATACATGTTTTAACTTTGCTACAGTACTACACTACATTTATAACACACTGTTCATTTTCTAAACTATTTTTTTATTAATTTCTCATACTTTCTCTCTCTCCTTGTCTCCTTCAGGCTCCACTTTCATTTTTTTTTATTTGAATGTCTTTCTTTAATTATTTTATATTAATTGAAACTAGAAACAAAGCCAAAAATTAGTTATGAAAAATTAATTTAAATTATAATTATTATTTTTTCTTTTTTTTTGTATATATATATACTCTAATATATATATTTTCTCTCTGCCATATATTTTTGCATAAAAAATATTTCAATATCTTTAGTTATATTTGAAATAAGTATTAATGTAAATATTAAGATATATAATAATATTATTAATAGTTAGATAAATATTTGAAATCAATAAAAAATAGAATATTTAAATGTTGTAAGGAAAATATATTTTAGCTTATTTTATAAATTTGGATTAATTAAAAATAAAATATCATTATATTTGACATTATGCATAGATAAATATTGCAAGTATTAAAAGATATATAAATATTATTTTAAGATATAGAGATATTATTGAAAGTGATAGAAAATAAATAAAGTTATAAAAATAATAATATTTAAATGATATAGAGAAAAAAAATAGAGAAGCTGATGTATGGTGTAATGTAAAACTTAGAGGTAAAATAGAAAAATGTGTGTTTTGGGGAGGTATTTTAAAGGATAGAGTAGAACATTCATTGGGAGTGCTCTAAGCAATGGCATGAGAAATTTGATCTAGCCATCATGTCTAATGGGTTTAGACATAACAATGGAGACAAGTGTTTGTATTCAAAACTTGTAAGGGATATGTGATCATTGTTTGCTTATATGTGGATGACATGCTTATTCTAAGTGATAGCATGAAAGGGATAGAAGAAACGAATAGGTTTCTATCATCAACCTTCAAGATGAAAGATCTTGGAGAAGTTGACACCATACTTGGTATCAAAGTAAAGAAACGTAGTGGGGGTTTTGCTTTAGGACAAGTTCACTATGTTGAGAAAGTATTGAACAAATTTAACCATCTCAAGGTTAAAGATGCCAATACTCCATTCGATCATAGTGTAAAACTAGAGAAGAATGAAGGAAGAGTGGTAGCTTAATTGGAGTACACTAATGCTAAATGGAGTCTAATGTACGCTGGCCAGTGTACTAGACTTGATAGCATTTGCAGTAAGTAAACTTAGTAGGTTTACAAGTAATCCAAGTGTGGATCACTGGAAGGCAAATTGGAAGAGTCCTAGGTTATCTCAAGAAAACCAAAGGACTAAGCTTTCACTACTCCAAATTTCCTTCAATATTAGAAGGATATACAGATGCAAGTTGGATATCCAATGGTGTGTGTGTTATCTTTGATTTGTTATCATGAAAAGATGGTTCAATGCCTAGTGCAACCAAATTTTCGACAAATTTTGTGATAATTACACTATAGTAAAGTTCAAGTTGAAAAACACTTTATTTTATGCACCAATGCAATGACTCCTATAAGAGAGAGTTCTTATTTAATGAAGTAGGGGATATGTTATATTTTAAAATATAATGATTGATTAAATAAGTGTTACAATAGATAACTATTTAATCTAGTGGGGGAATGTTATATTATTTTATAATATAATGTAATATTATATTATTTTATAATATAATGTTTTAGATTAAATAAATGTGACAAAGAGTGTCATATATTGTAATATATAATAGAGAGTTACATTATTTAGATATATGTGAAATATCCAAATATGTAACATATTTAGTGTTACAAATTCAATCACTGTTGACGCCGTTTTTCGTCAACAGTGAATATAGAGCACGAAAACAATAAATAGTTATGGCCAGAAAAATACAATAAAACAAATAGGATTTTTTACGTGGTTCAGCAGTTAACTCTGCCTAGTCCACGAGTCTTTGTTATTAGAACTTAAGATGATTTCTCGAAATTCTTCAAGAATGAATTCTCCAGAGTTTTTCTTAAGATCACAAAATTTCGGTCCTTTACAAAGGTACATGACTTCTCTATTTATAGAGTAAGTCTCAGAATACTCTCTCACATGTCTCTGGGAAGTTATTCTTTATGTAAATAAATTTAATGGCTTTAAAAGCCTGTAATTCCTATATACAAGGAAACGTCCCCTGAAGACCAGGGGGCGTATAACTGAATAATAAATACCCCTTTATTATAGGGAAGTTACAACAATAAATGTAGACTGCGTCTCTCCAAAATGACTCATTAAGATATTCAAAGTTATCAATCTACATCATCAGTGTCGTGCCAGCCCTGGTCTCTTAATGACTTTCGAGTTGTAGTATTTTCCCCGAGATCATGTGGCTTCGAGCTCATACTTATGTCAGGCTCGGAACCCCTGATCCGAGGTCATCCGAGAATAGACGTACTTCGATGTCTGTCTTTCGAGCTTGTGAGGATTTCGAGGCTACCATCTTCGAGGTTGCCACCTGCTCTATAGGTTCGGTGCCTAGGTTGTGGACACGTATTTCTAAATATCGCGAGCCCATACCTGACGAATCCAGCTTTCGAGATCACAATTCTTAAGGCTCAAAATCTGGGTGTAACATTTTGCCCCCTCAAAAGTATTTGTTCGAATCCTATGAGAAGGAAACTTTTGAACTACTTTCTTCGGGAACCGCACCGTCACACATACTTGAGGGTGGACACGTGTCAGTTGGGTATTGCTCATCCAAGGTACTCGAGTACCTTGGAAATCCGCCCACGATCGTTCGCCTGCCACCTTTTCGGTACCATCTTGTCATTTGTCCTTGGCCATCGGATTTTATAAGGATTATGGCCAATGGTTCGGATTAATCCCTTTTTACCACTTTTTACTATCTATATATAAGGCCTTGGATATCTTCTTCCTCTTATTTTGCACTCATCAGAGAAAAAAGACAAGAGACAAAACCAGAAGCCATCCCAGAGAGCTTTTTGCTTTTGCATGTTCTCCCAGCCAAAGAAACAAAGGACCGTCAGCTTGTTCGAGACCGTGAGGTTATACCTACAGCCTCTCCTTCAATCAACGATTTCTCTGCAATCGCCATCATTGTGTAAGTATCTGATGATCTTTTTGTTTTCCTTCATGCCAATTTCTGTCTGTGTTGCTCTTTTATTTTTGGGAATGTGCTAGTTTATTTTTTAGTTTGACACGCTAGGAGGCTTTGACCGATAGGCATTTAAGTTTAAGTTTCCACGATAGGTTTAAGTCACTGGTTCCAAATCCAGTTTTGATGTAGAACAAACTCAATCAAGGTCTCTTTTTTCTGGGTTTTCAAAATTTAAAAGACATATCTTGCACACCAAGATATCGGGCACAAAATCTTGGTTTTAAAGAATGAACGATACCCAAGACTACCATTTCTGAATAACCGTCACCTTTTTCCTTGATATTTCAGGATTCTAAAAAATTAGATCCACTCCCCTCCTTTTTCTCGTAGAATACACGTTCTGACCCTTAATCAGGTTTCCAGGATCGAGCTTGTTTCGTACCCAAGCACTTTCCAAGCTTGTTTTGCCAAGCTCGTAATTCTTGACTCCTTGCATGCATGGCCCTCACCATTATTTCTTTCTCGCTAGATGTCACAGAATCTGGAAAAACGGTGGGGGTCACTGCTTCCCATTCCGTACTCGCCAAAAACTCCGAGCCCAGAATCGCTGTTTTCTCAGAATCAGCGTCTGATTCATGATTATGACCTCGCGCGCGAACAAGAAGAAACCCGAGCTCATTATCTCCGCCAAATCGTCGAGGTCATAGAGAAAAAGAGAAGAGTCCTTCGGGAGGCACTTTATCCAAAATCTGGTTCAGGGCCCAGACCGATCCCCATTGATCCTAGGTTAAAGGTGACGATCGCATACAACCCGAGAGTGCTTCAATTCTCACTGATGGGGGAGCCCTCTACCTCGCAGCCAAGGAGAGAATTTTTCGAGGCCGAGCACTACTGGAGCTTGGTTACCTCGCTGGGACAGATAAATGATATCCTGGCCTCCCATGGTCTCAGACTGTCAGGCTCCTTAAGGTACCAAGCTCCTACCTCCCAAGAACGAAGCTGTCGCGCCCCAGGAGATGGAAATCCTGATAACAAGCTGAGGTATGCGGCTTGGAGCCAGGAGCATATGAAGGCAGGAGCGTTACTGCCTTTGAAGTCTTTCTTCAAGGACTTCACAAACTTCATTGGGTCGGCTCCATTCCAGCTCAACACCAATTCATATAGGGTTCTGTTTGCCCTGAAGTCGATTTACAACGAGCTGAAGTGGGAAGGACCCATGCCAGAAGAGAACTTGTATCTCTTTTGTTTGAAAAGCAATCCCTCCAGAGCTCGGGGAGGAGATGGCTTCTATTATCTCTCAAGCTACCCAAAGGAGAAAAAGATGTTTGAGGATCTTCCCAACCATCCTCCTGATTTTAAGAAGGCCTTCTTCTGGATGGATGGCCTGTCTCCGTCACGATGCTATTCCTTCAGACGGATTCGTAAGTACCCCAACTTCCTTTATCTCTGTGCTCGAACTTTTGTCTATAGGCTTGCACTTAGTTGAGTTGTATTTTATTTTCCAGCCAACTATCATCGTCCCACTCCTTCTGACGAGATGAAGGAGCGTAGGGAGACCCTGCTTCAACTACCCTATGGCAGGAGAGCACGACTCGAGGCGATCCTAGGGCTAGATAGCGGGAAAAGTCACAACAGGAATTAACAGTTGACTTTGGATAAGTCAGAGGTGCTTTAGGTATCGGGTAATTATTTAGACTATCGGGTTATGAAAATAAATATATGGAGATATATTTGAGGTTCGAAAGTCTAGGCGGGAATATTGGGGAATTTTACCGTTTTCACCCTCGGGGATGTTTCCAGCACTCCGAGCCTCGGGATTGACTTAATGGGATAAGATTAGACTGAAGCTTAAGGAAAACAGTAGACAGAAAATTAAACCGACCCTTTTCTCCTTCTTAGCTCTATTCTCTCTCAAGGAAAAACATTAGAGGAAAACAGAGGTAATTTGCTGGAATTTGAGCTGGGATCTCAAAGGAATTCAACAGGGAGATTAGAGGCTAGCTCAAGGATTAGTCAGGGAACATTGATTCAAGGCTAAGGTAAGAATTAAACTGTGTTTTGAAGTTAGAACTTTGAGCTTTTGGCTGAGTAATGAGGTGATTGTGAAATTGATGTTTAAGGTTGAATTGGAGCTGGAAAACTTGGGAACTAACAGAGATTCTGCTTAGGAAAGGAGTTCAGCTGAGAGGTAAGTTATAATTCATGATTTAGAGGCTTAAATTCGAGTTTTGCAAGGCTGGTTTTAGTGTTTGAAGTTCTTGAGTTTCAGAAATTGAAAAGAGATTTTAATGTGTGATAGGCTGGGTTTTTCTGTTGAATTATGTTGTTTAAGTCATTCTAAAGGTGTTGGGATTAATTGGTTTTGAATTGGGGAGCTTTGGGATGGCTTTGGATGAGGTTTAGATGTTGGAAATGGTGGTTTTTCTGGGCTCGAAGGGAAGGGCCGCGGCTCTGTTCTAGAGCGTTGCGGCCCTAAGATGAAGATGAGCCAGGAGGGCTCGGCCAAGGGTGAGCGCTGCGACGCCCAAAGCAAGGGTCGCGGTGCGTGTCTTCTTTCAGGCATGCCCTTGGTTATGTTTTGAGGGCAGGGCCGCAGCTAAGCTTCAAGGGTCGCAGCCCTTAGGTGCACACTTGAACATTTGGGGATCTTAGGCATGGGAATGTGGTCTAGAATGCTCGGGATCGATTTCACCCCCGTGCTTGGTGGAATTCGGATTCCTGGAAGTTAATTTTGTATCCGGAAACCCTTATCTGAATATTAATGGAATCCTATACCTTGTTTGTGACTAGGTGATAAAAGCTAGGGCTCGGGAATGGATCGTGGTTGAGGAGCATTGCTTGTAATCAATAACCGTAAAGATTAAAGGTAAGAAAACTGCACCTGGTTGAATATATGTAAAGGGACTAAGGGTTCCCTATTGTGTATGCTTGAAAAGATGGTATTATGCCATGCAAGCTATTTAGTGAACCAATGGCCTAAGGGTGCCAAGGGTTACACTAGCGCACAGGGCGCGGCTTGGCCACTGGTAGCCAAGGACAACTTAATATGCACTGAGCTCGGTTTAAGCGGGCCGGAGTCAGTGGGATAAACAGAGGGTGCGGCCTAAGTTGTCGGCCCTGATTATTATGTGATATGAGTGTTATAAGTGTTTGATTGCATCCATGATTCTGAATTTATGCTAAATGATTAATGTGGATTATATGATGAGAGTTCATGCATAGTGATTTTATTATTTGTTATTACTGCTTGTGTTGCACATCATGTTTTCTTGCTAGGCCTTGGCTCACGGGTGCTACGTGGTGCAGGTAAAGGCAAGGGCAGACTTGATCAGCCTTGATTTGGAGAGCTCTGCAAGCGGATTGTACATGGCCAGTTGCTCAGTCGCCATAGTTGAGGTTTAGACAGGGACGCGAGACCCAGAAATTGTCTATTTTGCCTTAGTATGGCTGACAGTTGTTTGTATTATTTTAGAAGTCTATAATCCAACTTTTAAACTCTGTTTCTTTTGGGATCCCATGTATATAACTGTTTAATTATATAAAATGAAAATTTTGAGACCAAAACCTTTTTAACCCTAGCTCATACATGTTTAGTGACACGTATTTAAATTAATCACTTGATTAGCAAATCTTGCACCTTTATAAGTACACAGTGTAGCGATCTTGGCTATCCAGGGCGTTACAACCATCCTTGAGTTGGAGAGCTTAGGTGACGATGTGTACATATGCGGCTGCTCGACCACCATGGCTGAGGGTTTAAAGAGGAACTAGGGTTAAACCCTATTTTGCCGCTTAGGTCGGCTGGTGGTAAATCTTTCATTGTAATTAACCTTGTTGACCCTCGATTTGGCCAACGACACGGAGTCAAAACTACGACAAGAAATGAGATGATAGTCAAGAATGGAATCAAATGGTAAAAGATTGACACAAATGATTTATAGTGGTTCGGCCCCAATAAATGGTAATGACCTACATCCACTTAGTGTTATTATTGATGTTGAATCCCATTGTCGTGATCAAAGAACTAGGATTCTTGAGTTTCACAAGCCTTAGGAGAATTACAACTTTCTGGTGGATAATCACACTTACGCTCTTGCTATCAGTATTCAGAAAAAAGGTTCAAAAGTCCCCTCCTTGAGCCCTCTCATTCATATTTATAGGTTCAAGGGGGTTACATGGGCCAATGGGCCTTAATTATCCCTAATCTTGGCGTAACAAAGTAATAAAGAGGAAATAATAAATGTAGTTATTACAAGATTACAATCTTTAAAGGAAAGAAACCGAAGCATGTGACCAGACTGGTTGCATTTATCTGTGAGATCTGATGAATTAACAGGGAGCTGGTCGACAGGCAAGCAGCACCATTTCATTTTGACGCTGCCACGTGCCAACCATGTGTAATAAGTTATTGTCACGTCATCAGGAGCCATTTTTGGGTAAACATTTTCCCCCCAAGTTTATTTTACTGCGACTAGCATAAAGTAAACTTAGGAAACTGACCCTTCACGTACCCCACCAAATCTGTCAGAGTCGCCCATGCCTTCTCGAAAAAGGTAACCAATCATGTCCAATCAAGTCTTTTACAGTGCCACGATCAATATAAATAATTCCCTAAGATCACTTTTTTACTTTTTACTTTTCACTTATCTTCTATTCTTCAAAATCTCTACATTCAGAGCCCAGAAAATCCAAATGATTCCAGCGTTTCACGAAGTTTTCTGCCCAACCACTCGACTTAGTGTTTCAAAAACTCGCTTCATCCTTTACTCAAGTAAGTTCATCAACCTCTTCAATTGTTTAAGATGCCATGCAAAACTATTTTTTACCTGTTTCATATCCTGGGTTCTTGAGCATTCTCGACTGTTCTTGAAAAATAGTTGCTTTGGGGTAGATGATTATACTGATCTGTGTTTGAGAGGGTAGTGAAATAATGCTTTATAGGGATTAAGAATTAGTTTGATAGTTGAGTTTATAGATTTAGGGCGTAAAATCGAAGTAAAATTTTGATTTTTAAGCTAGTTGAAAAACTTGGTTTTTCCCGCCTTTTTAGAGTCGAAAAGTTTTTCCTAAAAAACTTTTCACTTTTGCTTTTTAATCCATTTTCCAAACTGTTCGCTTGAAATGTAGTGTTTTTTGTTAGAATGTTGCTGGTCATATAAAAGCTTAGCTTTTATACACAAGTAGCGTTATTCCAACTTTTAAACACAAATTTTTAGGCCGTAGATTTCTCATCTCCCATTTTCTGTTTACAGACTTTCATGCAAGATCCGCGGGGAGGTGAGAGGCCTATCGACGACGATCTGCTGGCCCAACTGCTCGAGGACGAAGAACAACCGTCACAGCTAATTCTGGAGATCCTATTTTCTCGTATTCCCCCAAACAATCCATCGACCCCACCTCAAAAACATGGGTTGAGTAAAGTCCAAAGCCTAGAAAAAGAAACCATCCAATCCTCCTTCAAATCAGCCTGCTCCTCGGGCTAAAATTCCTTCGACCAGTGGGCCAGAAATCCAAACTCAAGCCCAACTCCGAAACACCATTCGACCAGACGTTGAATGGTATCTTGCTCCTCCTAGCACAATCACTGCTAGGATGATAAATAACTTCCTTAGAAAGAATGGACTTTCCGGGGTTACTTTATTCCTTCCCACCAGAGACCAACGGGCAAACCTGCCTGGAGGCGCCTTCAGCGCCTGGTCACGGTTTCACATCGAGGCAGAAGCGATCCTGCCTCTCCATCCTTTTTTCCAAGGAGTGGCCAACTATTTTGGGGTCGATCGTTTCCAAATAACCCCTAATGGGTATAGAATGCTTTCCGCACTCTATATCCTGTATAGTCATAAGAAGTGGCCTGTTCCTAGGCCACATGAAGTCAACTATCTGTTCGACCTCAAATCCAACCCCAACCAAGAAAATTATGGGTTTTTTCATCTATGCCACCAGGAAACGACCCGTACTTTCCTGAGTGAAACCACCTTTTAATCCAATGTGGCGAAACACCATCTGGAGTACTTTCTGACTACTGACTTGGTCGCCAACAATTTAACCTTCACCCAAGGAGGTAACACCGTCGCACTCATGGTCGTTTATTTTCCTTTATTTTATCTGCGTTTTCCTTAGAAATTTAGCTTTCTTCATGTCCATGGCGCCGACCAGCTCCTACTCCAGAGATGGAGCTTCGAGCAGCCCTACTGGCTAGCATGTCTGATGTAGAGAAAAGCATCAAACAGCTGGTCACTGAGGCAAACCTGAGACTGGTCGAGCTTCTGGCGCCTCACCAGGACGTGAGGGAGTCCACGGCTGGGAGTGCCACCAGCGAGGAGATTCCCGAGCAGCACCCAGATGTGTCGCAACCTTAAAGGAGGAGAATAACTGGCGTGACAATCAGGGAACCCTCTAGCACCCCGCGAGCGGCCGCGCCCCCTGATCCTTCGGGAAAGGGAAAAAAGAAAGCCTTTTAACCCCTCGAACCTCTCGAAAAGTCTTCGGATGAGAATGGTACTGATCTCTCGCTCTTAGATAGTTTGCCAATTCCTTGTCACTTATTTGACGGGGACGACAACTTTAAGTACACTCCCAATTTAGATTCAGACTTCTTCATGCTAGAGAGTGAGTGTAACACTAGTAGAGTATATAATGCAGCGACTAGTAATGATAGCTCAGGTATTTTACTTGCAATTTTCTTTGTTTCTTTTTCTGACATAGCATACTCAGTAATTTGTACTATCTCACTGTTCGTGTACTTGCTTTCTTGCAGACATGGCATCCGAAGACATGTTCGATATGTACAGTGCACCTGAAGCTCCTGCGAGCAAGAAGAAGGCGAGCAGGTGGCATCACAGGTAATGCAGCAAAGCGCCTCCGGCCAAGAAAACCTGCACTACGGACCCTCCGGCAGATGGACCATTAATAAATGCAACACCACCTCCTTCTCCCCTCAAGCAATAGAATCTACCTGCACCAGTTGGGTCGACCCCTTCCCCACCGGCTTCAGCTGACCAGGCTCAGCCAGCTGTCCCTACTCCAACAGGGGGCGACATATTGAGCCGCGCCCTAAGATTGGCCAAGGACAGGATGGCAAAGATCTTGAGGCAAGAGCATTTCCGAGAAGCCATGGCTGAGACAGAGTCGATGGATGTCGACCAGATCTTAACCCGCGCACTAAACGACCTCGCAAGTGTAAGTTGTCTTTTTCCTGTTGAGACTCAATCCTTTTATCTATTACAGTCATTTTAACTTTTGTTCTGATCGCAGGCAACGTTGACCATTACTGCCGGCCGGCTTCTCTTGGGAGTTATCACCGAGCAATCCAAGGCGTCTAAGCAACGACACGCCGAGAATCTCAAGGCCGCTGAAGCAAAACATGCCGAGCAACTTGAGGCGGCTCAGAAGATAAACACGGCATTGCTGGAGGAGAAAAATAAGCTGGCTGAGGAGCTGAGGGGGAAGCAGACTGCCCTGGACAAAGCCGTCAAATCAAGGGACCAGTATAAGGAGTCTAACCTTATCAATTACCGCGAGGCCAAAAAGCTCGAGGTGGACTTGATTGCGAGCAGGCAAGAGGGTGACAAGTTGGAGTCTCAGATCGACGAGCTTGAGAAAGCCAATGCCAGCAATCTGGAGAATTACAAGGGTGCCTCGGCTAAGTGTTTCTATGACTTCTGGAAACACAATCAAGGGACCGACTTCAGCTATCTTCCCGAGTGCATGAGGCACACTGAGATAGCCTGATGCGTTGCTCGTTTGGCGGAAGAAGAAAAAGCGAATATCCCAGCCTTGCCCGAAATCTCCTTGGCCACCGGCGTTGAAGGTGTGGACGATGAAGCCGCTGTTGCAGTCAACCAAGAAAATCCACAAGACCCTCCTGCCTTATAATTATACTGTTTTTATTTTTAATTTTTCAATATACGACCTACAGGTCGAAATGTAAAGACAAGTTTCTTTTTTGATTTTTAATGCTGCATGGGCAGCTTTTACTTTTAATCAAACTTTTACATCTGAGCAGTGACTGCTCGCAGTGTAAAGGGATTCACTTTTGATATTATAATATTTGCATTTTGTTATAATACCTGTTTGCATGACCAACTTAGCATGGCCGAAATTAGCATAGTACTTTGGTTTGATTTAACAAAATATAAAATTTTGAAAAATACTCTAAGTACCTTAGAATGCTTTCACTTATTTTGCTCATGTGTTCACATACCTTTTGATATGCTTTTCTTACTAGATGCCTTGTATGCCCCCCAAGTGATTGAGGAGCTTTAGGTCCTCAGTCACTTGCCCTGACCAAAGCCTGTTCGAACATTTCTGCTCGCAGTAGAGAATTTAAAACGATAATACAGCAAAACAACACACGTAATGAGAAAATATTTGTAATAAATGGACAAAACGTGTCTGTACGAGTGATCATTGAAATGATCTTACACTTATAAGCGATCAGTCACATAAAATGACCACCCCTTTTTCATAACTTGTAAAAAAAAAATTAATACAAGCCAATTCTTTAAAAAGAATTGTTTATTGATAGTACTTGCGCAGGTGTTCTCTGTTCCAATAGCGAGGAATGATATATACATTTAAGCAAGCAAGTTTATAGAAGCCTGGATTGAGGACTTCTTCAGTCTGGTATGGTCCTTCCCAATTAGGTCCGAGTACTCCAGCAGCCTGGTCGCGGGTGTTAAGGAAAACCCTTCAAAGTACTAGATCTCTGACATTGAATTTCCTTTTGCGTACTTTAGAATTGAAATACCGGGTGACCTTTTGCTGGTAAGCTGCTACTCAGAGTTGGGCTTGCTCACGCTTTTCATCGATCAAATCCAGGGACTC
The DNA here is from genome assembly GCF_963169125.1 of Humulus lupulus. NCBI lineage: Eukaryota > Viridiplantae > Streptophyta > Magnoliopsida > Rosales > Cannabaceae > Humulus > Humulus lupulus. Next base: position 77,958,845 of record NC_084800.1, read on the forward strand.
CATCAATAGCTGGCTATTAGAGCCTTGATCGTACATCATTCTCCGATGTGATGGGGGATCTAACTCAACGGGCAACATAGCCTCATATCCATAAGCTAGGGAGAACGGAGTATGGCCTGTTGCTTTTCGATGGGAAGTTCTATACGACCAAAGGACTTCATGCAATTTCTCTGGCCATGCCCCCTTTGCTTCCTCAAGTCTTTTCTTCAGAGTATCCTTTAGCATTTTATTGACTGCTTCGACTTGTCCATTTGCTTGAGGATGAGCGACTGAAGAAAAGCTCTTGATAATTCCATGTCGTTCGCAAAAATTCGTGAACAGATCACTATCAAACTGCATGCCGTTGTCTGAGACAATTTTTCTTGGCAATCCATAGCGATACACAATGTTTTTACCACAAAATACAACACTTTCTTGGTCGTTATGGTTGCAAGTGGCTCAGCTTCGGCCCATTTTGTGAAGTAATCAACGGCAACCACAACGTACTTAACACCGCCTTTCTTGTGGGCAGAGATCATATTAAATCTATACCCCAGACTCCGAACGACCACGGACTTTGCATCTGCTTTAGCTCATTAGGGGCTGCTCGTGGAATTTTTGAAAACCTCTGACATATGTCTCACCTCCGCACGAATTTCATCGAGTCATCATTCATTAATGGCCAGAAGTATCGTTGCCTCAAGATCTTTTTTGATAAACTCTACCCCCCAGCATGGTCCCCACAAAAGCCTTTGTGAACCTCTTTCATCAATTCTTTGGCTTTCTCTTTCGAAATACATCTGAGGAGTGGCATTGAGTATCCCCTTCGGTACAAGATTCCATCAACCAGTATATGCCTAGCTGCCAGCCGCTGAAGGGTCCTAGCTTTGTTTCTGTCCATCGGTAACACACCTCGCGTCAGGTACTCTATGTAAGGTGTCATCCATGTATCCGTCGCTTGGATCACCAAAGAGGTCTCCTCTGCTTGGATGCTTGGTGCGGATAGTCGTTCAACTGGCACTATGTTCAGAGTGTCAGCATCCTTGGCACTTGCTAACTTGACCAAAGCATCAGCATTTGAATTTTGGTCACGAGGTATTTGCTAGAGAGTATACTTATCAAACTGCGCCAATAGATCCTTCGCTTTATTCAAGTAAGCGACCATTTTTAAGCCTCGGGCTTGGTACTCTCCAATGATCTGATTGACTACTAACTGAGAGTCACTGTAGATGTCAAGTGACTTTATGTGCATACTCCTGGCTAACCGTAATCCAACAAGCAGTGCTTCATACTTAGCTATGTTGTTAGAAGCAGTGAAGTTGAACCTGATTGCGCAATGAAATCGATGCCCCTCAGGCATTATCAAAATCACTCTTGCTCCTGCATGATGTTCATTAGAAGAGTCGTCCATGTACAACTTCCATGGGGGAGTTTGATTTTGAGGCTCAGGCTCTTCAGGCACTTTTGGCTGCTCGCTATCTGGAAGCCCAGTGAGTTCTACGACGAAATCAGCCAGAGCCTGTCCTTTTATTGCTGCTTGTGGCATGTAAGAGATATCAAATTGCCCAAGTTCGACTGCCCATTTCAACAATCTGCCTGCAGCTTCTGGCTTCTGCAGAACTTGCCGTAGAGGTTGGTCTGTCAAAACTGCGATTGGGTGAGCTTGGAAGTAGGGCCGCAGCTTCCTAGAGGCTAAGATTAAGTAATAGACTAATTTTTCAATAGGTGGATACCGCAGCTCCGCTCCTATTAGCCTCTTGCTTACATAATAAACAGCCTTATGCATGCCCTCTTCTTCTCTTACTAGGGCAGTTCTAGCAACATATTCTGTTATTGCCAAGTAGATGAATAGAGTCTCTTTATTAACCGACTTTAATAGAATTGGTGGCTGCGACATATGCGTCTTTAAAGCTTGAAAAACTTGTTCACACTCCTCCGTCCATTCGAATTTCTTGTTGCCTCTGAGTAGGTTAAAAAATGGGACGCATTTGTCTGTTGATTTGGAAATAAATCTACTGAGAGCAGTAATACTTCCGGTCAAGCTTTGAGCGTCCTTGATCTTTGCTGGCAATTTCATATCTGTTTATCCATAAATCAGTTGCTGATGACGAGGCAAGAATTTTTGACACGTGGCAGACACGTAGCAGAGATACGGCTCGCCTATCGACCAACATTATTTCTACACGACGAGATCAAGTTTTGTGTACGACCAAGCTGGTCGTATGTTAGTTCATTTATGTAAAAATCTGTACAGATGTGATGATATCTGAGAATATCTCTTCATTGTGACTTACAGATCCGATCATTAAGGATAGATATTATTTCCTAATTCATGTAACTCTTCCTGAGCCTATAAATACACAAGAAATAGCTTAAGGAAGGGGATGGATCTCTTTTTTATGAGAGAATTATATTACTATTATCCATCATTATATTGTTTTTCTTCTTCTAAGGTCCGTGAAACTTAGGAACCCTTGTTCTTTGATCACACCTTGGGAGTTCAATATTAATAATAGTATCAAGTGGACGTAGGTCATTACCAATTCTTGGGGCTGAACCACTATAAATCAATGTGTTCTTTATCTTCCCATTAGATTATTTTCAAGCTCTATATCATTTTCTTGTCGTTTCCTAGACTCCATGTCGTTGACCAAAAGTAGGGTCAACATTCTAGTGCTTTCGTTGAGAGCCTTGAATCCGAGAAAAAATTAATGGCAAAGACTACCAAGAAAACTGGACAGGCTGCTGCTGCTCCATCCCAGCCTCCTCCGCCAAACATGGCTGAAGACGAACCTCATTTGGAGTTCAATTAGGAGGAAGTAGACTCTGATGCCCTGAAGACAACACTGGGGGTGTTGCAAGATGAATTGGCCGCTCTGAGGGCCAATCAAGAGAGTGTCACCGAGATAATGGCGTCATAGCAGAGAGAGATAGAGTGCCAGCGCCAAGAGCTGAGCGAAAGACAGGCGGAGATGGATCGTCATCAGAGGGATGCCATGGCAGTCCTCGAAGTAGCCCTCCAATTGGCTAGGAATCAAGCTGCACCTAGCTCACAGCCTGATCAACCCCCAAGTGGGCCACCTCAAAGAGGTCCCTGTAATGCCCCAAATTTCCTAATAAGGTTTAGGACCTTGATTAGGAGGCCAGGAGGGCCATAATTGATTTATTATGATATTTAATGATCATATGCGTGTTAATGTGAATTATATTATTATATGATGATATATGCATGCATATGGGTGTATTTATAATCATAAGGGCATTTTGGTAATTTGGCCTGTTGAGGGCATATTTGTAAATTGGGTGCATATTGTAATTTGTGAATGAGATTTAATTATTATGGAGATATATTCGAGCTATTCGACATGAGACGATCTTAGATTATGAGTTAGCGGTTTTATCATAACGGGGTCAAGTTTGGGGTAATAGAAATGTTTATTTGGTGATAGATTGGGAGTATTTGAGATCAGGATGGAATTCTGGAAGTTTTGACTATAGTGTCCCCGGGGGTGTTTTCGGGACCCCGAGCACTAGGTTTTATTTGAGGTTACTTAAGCTTGAAGTAGCTTCCCAGATAAGAACGTACGTTAGAAACTTCTCGTTCTCTCTCAAAACTGACCGTTTTATCGTTTAAGTCTTTTTGAGGAAATCTTGAGTTCTAGGAGTCGGAATCAAGCGAGGGTCGAGGCATAGCGATCCTAGGAAAGATTAGAAGCTTCTTAACCGAAGGATTTGACGGAGAACAACCCAATCAAAGGTAATCTAAGTTTGAAGTTTTAAGTTTTTAAAGTTTCTAAGCTTAGAATTGGACTTTGTTAATTGTTGAGTTTTTGGTCAGTTTGAGCTTTGGGTTTTGAGGGTTTTGGAGTATTGGGGAGTTTGGGAACTTTGATTTGATGATTGGGGAATGTTTGGGTATGTTTTTGGAGGATTTGGAGTGCTTGAAACATGTTTGGGAATGGCCCAGGGTTGGGGGCCGCGGCCCTAGTTCGATGAAGCAGGTGTCAGGAATTTGTGTTTGCTGGGCGCCGCGGCCCTTGCCTCTGAGAACCCTGGGGGCCGCGACCCAAGGTGCTAGGGCCGTAGCCCTTGCCCTGCTTTCACCCCGTTTTCTCGTTTTGACCCCGGGAACTTAGCTATCGGCCTCAGGAGTGTCCCTACTACTTGGATTAGTTTGGATTGATCTCTTGGGGGTTAGATATTGGTGTGGAACCTTTGATTATCATGTTATTGATGGTGTTTCATACTTGGTTATGATTAGGTGACCGCTAAGGGCTTAAAGGTTGATCGTTCTCAAGGATCGTTCTTATATTGGTACTAGCTCGAATCTGAGGTAAGAAAACTGCACCCTGTGTATATGAGACATGCATGGTTATTATTGATGCATGTCGGTTGATTATTATGTTGACATGCATGGTTATTATGATGCATGTTGATTGATTAATGGGTACGACATGTGTGGTTATTATTGATGCATGTCGGTTGATTATTATGTATGACATGCATGGCTATTCTTGATGCATGTTGGATTGCTGGATATATTGCATATGATGCATGAGAAACATGTGATTGGGACATGCTTTATATACTGAGTAAGATATCATTCAGAGCTTGAGTCTCTGTGTTTATGCATGGTCCTAATTGTACTAATACCTGGTTCGTAAGCATGCTGAGTACCTTGTTTATGGATATGGAACATGTGATATATGATTGGCGGCATGACTTACTTGTGTATGACACTGACTAGTCAGGGACCGACTCTAAAGTCGAGAATCACGCATTGAATGGCTCTATGGCATTAATGCTAGACCGACTCTAAGGTCGATGAATCATGCATTGAATGGCTCTATGGCGTTAATGCTAGACCGACTCTAAGGTCGATGAATCATGCATTGAATGGCTCTATGGCATTAATGCTGGACCGACTCTAAAGTCGAGAATTGTGCATTGAATGGCTCCAAGGCACTAATGCCAGACCGACCCTAAAGTCGATGATCACGTATTGAATAGCTCCATGGCATTGATGCGGGACCGACCCTAAGGTCGAAGAACTTATAAGCGCTTGCCTGGTCTACGACTAGATGACTATAGCCAAGGTATATGACCCCGGTGACCGTTTGTCACATGGCTAAGGGACGTTGTCCATAGTTTCGACTCTAGAGTCGTGAGGAAGGTTATGTTGGTGACTAATCACCTTGCACCTGTCCTAATCAAACTTAAGAAAGAATCACTTATCGGTTAAGTCCTGGTGACCCTATCGTCACATGGCTAGAAGGAGCGATGCTCATTATTGTGACTTTTGGCTATTGTCACCTATTTGCCTGGACTGATGGTCCTGAATGGTTATTATGATCGTTGTTGATATTATATCATGTTTTATTGTGTTTTCTTGCTGGGCTTTGGCTCACGGGTGCTACGTGGTGCAGGTAAAGGCAAGAGTAAGCTGGACCATCCTTGAGTTGGAGAGCTTAGGTGATGACGTGTACATATGCAGCTGCTCGTCCGCCACGGCCGAGGTTTAAAGTGGAACTAAGGTTGAACCCTGTTTTGCCGCTTAGAACGGCCTGTTGTAAATATTTTCTGTAATGAACTCTGAAATTATATTTTCGGGATCCCAATGTATAAGTTAAACGTTCTAGTGAAACGTTACATCTTAACCAAAGTTTTTAATCCCTAAACCGCTAATCATACTTAGTTCACATTTTTGGCCAAATGACTCGATTAGCGAGTTTAGCACTGTTTACAAGGCACACCGTAACGGTCCCTGGAGTTTGGGGCGTTACAGTCCCAATCCTAGCCCTCCACTCCAGCCTACAAGCCCTCAAAGGTCGGAGCAGCCACCACTGCCTCAGAATGATGTCCCACCTAGGGACCTTGAAATGCAGCCTCCATCCCAGGCTGGTCGAGGCAATCCCCCACATCCAAGGCAGAATAGGGCCTGGCAACAGCCCCGAAGCCCTAGACGCCAAGGGGGTGAAGAGCCACACCCACCGAGCAGGGAGCAGCGTCCTTCTGGCAACAGAAGGAACTCAGAGACAGGCTCTGCGGTCAAGGGCCCTCCACGGCATGATAATGCATGGGGACCCACCGACCAGCGCAGTCCTCCCCCTAACGCTCGGGAAGTTCCAGCCCAAGGAGGCAACAGAGGAAACAATTGATCCCACCATAGCCAGTCAAGGTTCAGAGATGGCCACGACTACAATGAGGCCGACTCAGGCAGAGGGAATGCTGGTCAGAGAAACGAGGAGAGAGGTGGAGGCAGAAGCCCACCACCTAGAGAAGACCAACAAGCAGGACGTAATGCTGGGGGGCAGCCCAGACAAAACAATGTCTTTAGCCAGCTCGGAGCCAGCGAGCAGCGGTGATGAGACGACGACTTGAGGGATGTACTCAACGACTGCCGAGAAAGGCACGATGAGTACATTCCCCCTGCACCAAAGGCCCCAGCAATTCCTGAAGCTGTTCAAGCTCAAATCGATGCCCTGAACCAGCCTATGCAGTAGCTGGTCGGGGGGCGGACATTGCATATCGAGTACGATCGGAGGAGAGGTACCCCTCTCATCCAAAGAATTGTTGTGGCAGAAACCCCCAGTAAGTTCAAGATGCCGACCCTGCCAAACTTTGACGGGTACGGAGACCCGGTATCTCATGTAAACAAATTTAAGATACAAATGGACATTCAGAAAGTCTCTGAAGACGCTCGTTGCAGGATCTTCCCAGCGAACCTTTCTGATGCCGCTCAGGAGTGGTTCTTCAAGTTCCCTCCTCCAAGTATAATATCCTGGGAAATGTTCGTGAAGGAGTTTTACGGACAGTTCTACGTGGGTCGTGTGCACCCCACTGAGGCAAACCAACTGGTCGAAATACACCAGAAAGAAGGGGAGCCTTTGAAGGAGTATGTTCAGCGCTTCATGCGAGCCGCAGCAGGAGCCAAGACTGTGGGCGATGAAGGCAAGATGATGGCCCTAACCGCTGGGGTTAGGCACCATTCTCCTCTCTGGAGTAGCCTTAGGAAGCGTGGGGTTAATACTACCCAAGAGTTTTTAGATCGAGCTGATCGGTACATCAAGCTCAAAGACGTGATTGCCAACGAAGGCAAGTCGCCAGCAAAGGACAAGGGGCCCACGGAAGATCCCGCCAAAGCCGCCAACCGGTCTAAGCTCGATGGCAACGGCAAAGGCAATATGAATGGCAACGATAAAAATGGTGGAAAGCGGACGAATGGCGAACCCTCAACCTCCGAGAGTAAATGCCCCAAAAATAATCGGTATGAACCGAAATTCACCAATTACATCGCCCTTGTCGAAAGCCGAGCCGAGGTGTTCCAAGCGACCAGCTCGAGCGTGCCCTACAGAAAACTCGCGCCTATAAGAAAGGATATCTCCAAGAGAGATTCAACAAAGTTTTTCCGTTATCATAACGACTACGGGCACGACACCAACGAGTGTAACCAGCTGAAGGATGAGATTGAGTTCCTGATAAGACAGGGACACTTAAGAAGATATGTACGAGCCGCGGGAGGTTCTCAGCGAGAAGCTCAAGGTGGAAACGAGTCGGTGCTTGCACGCCAGCGCTCGCCACCTTTACAGCCAGCTCCCGTGGCAGGTACCCTATTCACCATCTGTGGAGGCCCACTTCTTGCAGGAGATAGTGGAAAAGAGAGGGAACGATACGCTCGAACCCTACGCCACGACCAGGACATCGAGATGATGAGTGTCGAGGATCGTGCACCCAAAAAGGCTCGAACTGAGGAGGAACCGATCACCTTCTTTGATGATGATGCACAACATGTGCGATTCCCACACTCCGATCCGCTGGTCGTGGATGTCCAATTCACAAATATGATGGTGAAAATAGTGTTGGTCGATACAGGAAGTTCGGTCAACATCCTATATAAGTCCTCGCTGGAAAGGATGAAATTGTCCATCAAGGACCTAGAGCCATGCAACCAAATCATTTATGGTTTTTCCGGAGAGGGGCTCGCCCCAGTAGGGTCAATTAGACTCCCAGTCACAACAGGTACCGCGCCTGCTAACAGGACATTACTCACCACTTTTATAGTGGTTGATTGTCCTTCAGCATATAATGTTGTGATAGGGAGACCCATTCTGGTTGACCTTCGAGCCGTCACTTCTGTGTGGCACCTCGCCATGAAGTTCCCAACAGACGCAGGAGTAGGATGCGTACTGGGAAACCAGCGAGGATAGAGAGAATGCTACAATGCCTCGATCACCAAAGCAAAAAAGGGTGTATAGAGAGATGCCGCCAGAAAAGAGTTGCAAATGGCATTCGATGTTCAAGCTCGCTCAGGTGATAATCTCACCAAATAGGGCATTGCCCAAAGTGAGGATAAAGACTTAGATCCTCGCTTTGGGGATTTCGAAGAAGAAGTGGGCCCCATCGAGGACCTTGAAGAGGTCCAACTCGATGAGGGAAATCCGACCAGAGTTGTGAAAGTCGGTAAAAACTTAGAGACAACAACAAAACAAGCACTGGTGAAGTTCTTAAAGAGAAACCAGGACGTCTTTGCCTGGTTGCATAAAGACATGGTTGGGATAGATCCTGCAATCATCAGCCATATCCTGAACATTGACAAAAACTTCCCACCTGTGCAGCAGAAAAGAAGGCTGCTCGACGAAGACCGATCGAAAGCTTTGAAGGAAGAAGTCGAGAAGCTGAAGGAGAATGGGTTCATCAGGGTGGCATTTTATCCATCATGGGTCTCCAATCCCGTACTCGTGCCCAAATTGAATGGCAAGTGGCGTACGCGCGTGGATTTTACAGACCTCAATAAAGCCTACCCTAAAGACTGCTTCCCACTTCCGAGGATCGACCAGCTGGTCGATGCCACTGCAGGACACGAGATCCTCTCATTCATGGATGCATACTCTGGGTATAATCAGATTAGTATGCATCCCTCTGATGAGGATCACACTAGCTTTCGAATCGATACAGGGCTCTACTGTTATAAGGTGATGCCCTTTGGTTTGAAAAACGCTGGTGCGACTTACCAAAGACTCGTCAACCACATGTTTAAGGAGCTGATCGGGGCAAACATGGAGGTTTACGTCGACGACATGCTGGTTAAGTCGAAGAAGGCAAAAGGACATGTAAGGGATTTGCAGGAATGCTTCAACGTCCTTAATAAATACAAGATGAAGCTAAATCCCCACAAATGTTCCTTCGGAGTTGGATCAGGGAAGTTCTTGGGATTCATAGTTAACTCAAGAGGAATTGAAGCTAATCCCGAAAAGATAAAAGCCCTGATCGAGATGAAGTCGCCAGTGAAGATTAAAGATGTTCAAAGCCTGACTGGGAGATTGGCCGCCCTCAATAGATTTATATCATAATCAACAGACAAGTGCGTCCCATTTTTCAATCTACTCAGAGGCAACAAGAAATTCGAATGGACAGATGAGTGCGAACAGGCCTTTCAAGCACTAAAAGTGCATATGGCACAGCCGCCCATTCTATCGAAGCCAGTCGATAGGGAGACTTTGTTCATCTACCTGACAATCACAGATTACGCTACTAGTGCTATTCTGGTGAGAGAAGAAGAAGGTGTACAGAAGGCTATCTATTACGTAAGCAAAAGGCTGATCGGAGCAGGATTGAGATATCCCCCCATCGAAAGGTTAGCATACTGCTTAGTATTGGCCTCTAGGAAGATGCGACCTTACTTCCAAGCCCATCCAATTATGGTATTGACCGACCAACCTCTTCGGCAAGTCCTGGAAAAGCAGAGGCTGCCAGAAGATTATTAAAGTGGGCTGTCGAACTCGGGCAGTTCGACATATCTTACCTGCCTCGAGCAGCGATAAAGGGGCAAGCCTTAGCCGACTTCATCGCCGAGTTCATAGAGCCTGCAGGTAGCGAGTAGATCGAGGAGCCTAGCAAGCCTGAATGTCAAACCCAAGCACCCTCATGGAAATTGTTCACCGACGGATCATCTAACGAATCCCATGCAGGATCAAGAGTGATATTGATAACGCCGGAAGAGCATCAATTTCACTGTGTAATAAGGTTTGACTTCACTGCCTCTAACAATGAGGCTGAATATGAAGCATTGCTCGCTGGGCTGCGGTTAGCCAAGGATATGAACATAAAAGTGCTTGATATTTATAGTGATTCTCAGCTAATCGTGAATCAAATCTTGGGAGAGTATCAAGCGCGAGGATTAAAAATGGTCGCCTATCTGAACAAGGCAAAGGATCTTTTAGCCCAATTCAGCAAATACACTCTACAGCAAGTGCCTCGTGATCAGACTTCAAATGCAGACGCTTTGGCAAAGTTGGCAAGTGCAAAAGATGCTGATACTTTGAACATAGTGCCAGTCGAACGACTGCCCGCACCCAGCATCCAAGCAACAGAAACCTCTCTAGTCATCCAAATGGCGGATACATGAATGGCACCGTATGTAGAGTATCTATCAAGCGGCGTGCTGCCAGCGGATAGAAACAAAGCCAGGACCCTTCAGCGGCAAGCTGCTAGGTATATCTTGGTCGATGGAATTCTGTACCGAAGGGGATACTCACTGCCACTTCTCAGGTGTATTACAAAGGAGAAAGCCAAAGGATTGATGAAGGAGGTGCACGACGGTTTTTGCGGGGACAAAAGCCTGTCGAAAAAGATCCTAAGGCAAGGATATTTTTGGCCAACAATGAATGAAGACTCCATGGAGTTCGTGCAAAAATGTGACAAGTGCCAAAGGTTTTCTAAGATCCCGCGAGCAGCTCCCAATGAATTAAAGCAGATGCAGAGTCCATGGCCCTTTGTGGTTTGGGGAATAGATCTAATCGGATCTTTGCCTACGGGGAAAGGTGGTGTAAAGTACGCAGTGGTTGCCATCGACTACTTCACCAAATGGGCCAAAGCTGAGCCACTCGCGACCATAACGACGAAGAAAGTGCTTGACTTCGTGTTCAAAAGCATCATCTGTCGCTATGGATTGCCAAAAAAGATAGTCTCAGATAACGACACCCAGTTCGACAGTGATCTATTCACAGATTTCTGCAGACGTCACGACATTATTAAAAGCTTTTCTTCAGTCGCTCATCCCCAAGCAAATGGACAAGTCGAGGCGGTCAACAAAACGCTGAAGGATACACTGAAGAAAAGACTTGAAGAAGCTAAGGGAGCATGGCCAGAATAGTTGCCTGAAGTCCTCTGGTCATACAGAACTTCCCACCGAACAGCAACAGGTCATACCCCATTTTCCTTGGCATACGGGTATGAAGCCATGTTGTCTGTTGAGTTGGATCCGCCCTTTCACCACAGATTAACATACAACCAGGACTCTAACATCCAGTTACTCATGGAATCCTTGGACTCGATTGATGAAAGGCGTGAACAAGCCTAGCTCCGAGTAGCTGCATACCAGCAGAAGGTCGCCTCGTATTTCAACTTCAAAGTTCAAAAAAGAAAATTCAGTGTTGGAGACCTTGTGCTCCGAATAGTTTTTCTTAACTCCCGCGACCAAGCTACTGGAGTACTCGGGCCAAATTGGGAAGGGCCTTACCAGATTGATGAAGTCCTTCACCCAGGCACTTATAAACTTACACGCTTAAATGGAGATCTCGTTCCTCGATATTGGAATGGAGAACACCTGTGCAAGTATTATCAATGAAAAATTCTTCTTAAAGAATTGGCTTGTATAAATTTTACTTTTTACAAGTTTTGTGTAAGATCTTAGTGATCACTCGTAAAGACATGTTTAGTCCATTTACTACGAGAACAAAAGGGACTGTGCTCAGCCAGTCATTTCTTACCAACTATTGTATTTATTACAAGTATTTGCTCATTACGTGTGTTGTTTTGCTGTATTTTAATTCCAATAACATTGCTACGAGCAGTAACGTTCGGGCAGGTTCTAGTCAAGGCAAGTGACCAAGGACCTAAAGCTCCCCGATCACTTGGGGGGCATACGAGGTACAAGTAAGCAAAGCATATCGTTAAAAGGTATGTAAACACATGAGCAAAATAAGGGAAAGCATGCTACGACACTTAGAGTATTTTTCAAAATTTTAATATTTTGTTAAATCAAACCAAAGTGCTATGCTAAGTTCGTTCATGCGAACAATTAAATGTTATAATATGCAAATATATTATAATATCAAAGCGATCCTTTTACACCGCAAGCAGTGACTGCTTGGATGTAATTGTTTAAAATAAAAGTAAAAGCTGCCCGTGCAGCAAACCAAAGAAAAATTATGTTGTCTTTACATCATGACCTGTAGGTCGTGTAGTTAAAAAAGAAATATAAAAGAAAAAATCATGGAGCTGGAGGATCCTGGGGAGGAGTCTGGTCGACGGCTTCATTATTTGCACCCTCCATCCCCGCGGCCAGTGAGATTTCGGGGGAAGCAGGGACCCTCGATCCCTCTTCTTCAGCCAGTTGAGCCGCACATAGAGCCAGCTCAGCTTCCCTTGCGTTCTCAGGAAGGTAGTCAAAATTGGCACCCTGATTGTGCTTCCAGAAATCATAGAAGCACCTCAGAGTGGCATTTTTGTACCTCTCTAAGTTGGCAGCATTAGTCTTCTCCAAGTCCTTAACTCGGGCCTCCATGTCTCTGGTTTCTAGCCTGCTCTCGATCAAGTCCAGCTCGAGCTGCTTAGCCACCTTATAGTTAGAGCGGTTGGACTCCTTATATTGGTCCCTCAGATCGCGGGCTTTCTCCAGAGATTTTAGCTTCTCCTCCAACTCCTTTGCCAATTTGGCCTTCTCCGCGGTCACCGTCGCTAGCTGATCAGCATGTCGGGCCTCGACAGCTTTGAGTTCGTCCTCGTGCCATTGATCTGAGGTCCTAGCCTCCTCAGTGACGACACCCAGGCGGTTGCGGCCAGCAGTGAGGGTTAGCATGGCCTGCATTCAGAACAAATATTAAACAAACAATAAATTGCCGAAGACCTGATTTCACAAAGGAAACAACTTACGCTGGTGAACTCATTCAGGGCTCGGTTCAGAATTGGGTCAACGCCCATCGTCTCCGTAGCCGCCATTTCTGCTCGGCAGCGGTTGTGCTTGGCGATTTTTGTAAGCCTCTCCTTGATTAGTCTAAAAGAGCGGCCAACCATCAGGTTCCCTTTTGAAGCAAGACCTTCTTGCTGGGTTTGATCAGATGGGGCAGCAGGAGAAAGAGTTGACCCGGCCGCAGCAGATGGAGTCTACTGCTCGCGAGGGGAAGACGGAGTCGCGGTGGCAAAAGGCCCTTCCTTCAGAGAGCCTGCATCCCGAGCCTTCTTCGCCGCAGGCGCCTTGCTGCTTTCCCCAGCATGTCTCTTGCTGGCTTTCTTTTTGCTCGGAGGGGTAGCAGAAGCCTCTGGGTTGCTGTAAAGGTCGAAGACATTTGTGGAGTCCATACCTAAAAAGAAAGAACAAAGCCGAGCCATGAGATAGCATGAATAGCCAAACACATTACATCGGAAAAAGAAACAAGAAAGGATTGCAAAGTCCAATACCCGAGCTATTATTACTGGTTGCTACACTACAGACTTTACTAGTCTTACACTCATTCTTTAATACGAAGAAGTCTGGCCCTAAGTGTGGAGCATATTTAAAATTACCGTCCCCGTTGAACAGATGACAGGGAATTGGCAAATTGTTTAAAAGGGAAATTACTATACCGTTGTCATCCGACGAGTCGTCAGAGAGTTTGGCAGGCTCGGTGGCCTTCTACTTTCCTTTTCCTTTGGAAGCCGAGGGCCTCTCTGCTCGAGGAGTGCTAGCAGGTTCCCTGATCGTGACCCCAGTTGGTCTCCTCCACAGAGGAGACACTTGGGGTTACTACTCGGGTTCCTCTTCGACACGAGTACTCCCTACCGAAGGCCTTCTCATATTTTATTGAGGGTCCCAGAGGCCAGCCAACCTAAGGTTAGCCTCTGTAACTATATTTTTGACACTCTTCTTAGCATCTGACATGCTGGCTAAGAGTGCCGCTCTTGACTCCATTCCCAGAGTTGGGTTTGGTCGCAGCCACGGGCCTGAAAGACATTAAAAGTTTAAGACATTATGGAGGAAAAAACACTAAGTGAAGAAGCCAGCCAGCGATGCGAAAGTTTTACCTCCTCGTGTGAAAGCCAAGTTGTCTGCGACCAGGTCAGGCGTAAAGAAATACTCTTGGTAGTACCTCCCCACGTTGGAGAAGTGGGTCGTGTCAGTCAGAAAATGCGTCCATTTTCCTGATGGCAAAGATGGAAGAACCCCGTGCCTTCTTGGTTGGGGTTAGATTTGAGGTCGAACAGATAGTTGACCTCATGTGGCGACGGCACGAGCCATTTTTTCTGATTGTACAGGATATAGAGTGCAGCGAGCATTCTATATCCATTTGGGGTCATTTGGAAGGGGGCAACTCCAAAATAGTTGGCCACCCCCTGAAAGAATGGATGAAGAGGCAAAGTGGCTCCTGCCTCAACATGAAACCGCGACCAAGCGCTATAGGCACCTCCAGGCAGATTAGCCCTTTGGTCTGGGTTGGGCTTGACTAGTGTCACCCCTGTTAGGTTGTATTTTCTTAAGTAGTTGGCGATCATTCTGACTGTCACCCTACTCTCAGAGACTACATGCCACTCGACATCCGACTGAATAACATGTCGAGGGCGGGCATGCCTTTGGATATTTGGATCGGGGGCATTTTCATCTCGACCACTGGTCGAGGGAGCATCAGCAGCAGGCGAGGGAGCATCAGCAGCAGGCTGATGAGAAGTGTTGGAAGTTTTTCTTTTCTAGGCCTTATTTTTGGTGCGAGCCATATTTTGAGCCAAAACTGGGGAAGTGTTTGGATTAATGCGAGAAAATGGAATATCAGGTGTCAATATCGAGGGTTGTTCTTCGTCCTCGAGCAGTTGAGCCAACAAATCGTCGTCGATGGGTCTTTCTCCGCCCCACGGGCCTTGCATATGAACTTCAAATAGACAAAGGGGGAGATAAGACGCACAGCCTGGGAGCTTATGTTAAAAGTTGGAATAATGTTGCTCGCGTCTATCGACCAGCAGCATTCTAACCGAAACACTAAGTTTTATGCGAGCAGTTTGAAAAACAGATCAAAAAGTGAAAGTAAAAAGTTATTTTTTCTGACAAAAGCTTTTTCAACTCCAAAGGGGCGGGAAAAACCCAGTTTTTCAGCTAGCCTAAAAATCGAATAAATTCGATTTTACACCATAAATCCATGATCCTGACTATCAAACTGATTCCTAACTTATGTAGAGCAAAAGTACACTACCCTATCAAGCATCAAACAGTATATGTAAAATCTTCACAAATTTATACCCAAGAACACGAAAAGTCTCAGAGCACAGGAGCATCATGCATGGTATCTCAAAGGGTAAAATGTCAAAGAAAGTTTACCTGAGCGAAGATTGGAGATTCTGAGAAGGAGGAACTTCAAGTTTGCAGGCGAAAGATCCTCGGCAAAACGTCTGAAAACCTTGAAGTTCGGGGTTCTGAGATATTTTTCTTGGGAGTTCTTGGCAAAAGATGGCGTGTAAAGAGTTAAAAGAAGATTGTGGGGATTATTTATAGAGTTGATGTATGCCAAAAAGGGGTAATCATGAGTTGCCTTTTTCAAAGCATGGGGGAGTGTAACAGCGGTCGAAATGGTTTCTTGAAAACTGAAAATGCTTGATTAGACGTGATTAGGTCACTGTTTTAAAAAACGCACGATGGCTCTGACAGATTTCGTGGGGCATATGGAAAGTTGTTTTCCTAAGTTTACTTATTGCTGGTCGTAATAAATAAACTTGGGGGGCAAATGTTTATCCATAAATCAGTTGTTGATGACGTGGCAAGGATTTTTGACACGTGGCAGACACGTAGCAGAGATACGGCTCGCCTATCGACCAACATTATTTCTGCACGATGAGAACATGTTTTGTGTACGACCAGGCTGGTCGTATGTTAGTTCATTTATGTAAAAATCTGTACAGATGTGATGATATCCGAGAATATCTCTTCATTATGACTTACAGATCCAATCATTAAGGATAGATATTATTTCCTAATTCATATAACTCTTCCTGAGCCTATAAATACACAAGAAATAGCTCAAGGAAGGGGATGGATCTCTTTTTTCTGAGAGAATTATATTACTATTATCCATCATTGTATTGTTTTTCTTCTTCTAAGGTCCGTGAAACTCAGGAACCCTTGTTCTTTGATCACACCTTGGGAGTTCAATATTAATAATAGTATCAAGTGGACGTAGGTCATTACCAATTCTTGGGGCCGAACCACTATAAATCACTGTGTTCTTTATCTTTCCATTAGATTATTTTCAAGCTCTATATCATTTTCTTGTCGTTTCCTAGACTCCGTGTCGTTGACCAAAAGTAGGGTCAACAATATCGACCAAGGCTTTGATCTTCTCGGGATTGGCCTCAATTCCTCGCGAGTTTACTATAAATCCCAAGAACTTCCCTGATCCTACTTCGAAGGAGCACTTAAGGGGATTTATCTTCATCTGATATTTGTTCAAGACGTTGAAGCATTCTTGCAAGTCCCCTACATGCCCTTCTGCCTTCTTTGACTTAACCAGCATGTCATCGACATATACTTCCATGTTTGTGCCAATCAGCTCCTTAAACATGTGGTTGACCAGTCTCTGGTAAGTTGCACCAACGTTTTTCAAACCGAAGGGCATTACTTTGTAACAATAAAGCCCTGTGTCAGTACGAAAGCTAGTGTGATCCTCATCAGGAGGATGCATACTGATCTGATTATATCCGGAGTATGCATCCATGAATGAGAGAATCTCGTGCCCTGCAGTGGCATCGACCAGTTGGTCAATTCTAGGGAGTGGGAAACAATCTTTAGGGTAGGCTTTATTAAGGTCTGTGAAATCCACGCATGTTCACCATTTGCCATTCGGCTTGGGAACAAGCATGGGATTAAAGACCCATGATGGATAAAACGCTACCCTGATGAATCCATTCTCCTTCAGCTTCTCGACTTCTTCCTTTAGTGCCTTTGATCTATCTTTGTCGAGCAGCCTCATTTTCTGTTGCACTGGTGGAAAACTTTTGTCTATGTTCAAGACATAGTTAATGACTGCAAGGTCTATTCCCACCATATCTTTGTGCGACTAGGCAAAGACTTCATGGTTTTTCCTCAAAAATTCCACCAGTGCTTGCTTCGTTGTTGTCTCTAAGTTTTTACCGACTTTCACAACCCTGGTCGGATTTTCTTCATCGAGTTGGACCTCTTCAAGGTCCTTGATGGGTCCTATCTCTTCATCAAAATCCCCAAAGCGAGGATCTAAATCTCTGTCCTTACTTTGGGCAACACCCTATTTGGTGACATCATCACCTGATTGGGCTTGTACATCAGAAGCCATTTGCAACTCTTTTTCGGCTACTTTCCTCGACACACCTTTCTTCACCTTAGATATCGAGGCGTTGTAGCACTCCCTCGCTTCCCGCTGATTTCCCAACACGCATCCTATCCCTGCGTTGGTTGGGAATTTCATGGCCAGGTGCCATATCGAGGTAACGGCTCGCAGGTCGACCAAAATTGGCCTCCCAATTATAGCATTATATGCTGAAGGACAATCAACTACTATGAAAGTAGTGAGTAATGTCCTGTTTGTAGGTGTAGTACCTGCTGTAAATGGGAGCCTAATTGACCTAGTTGGGGCGAGCCCTTCATCAAAAAAACCATAAATGGTTTGGTTGCATGGCTCTAGGTCCTTGACGGACAATTTCATTATTTCCAGTGGAGACTTGTATAGGATGTTGACTGAGCTTCCTGTGTCAACCAACACCCTTTTAACCATCATGTTGGCAATTTAAACGTCAATGACCAGCGGATTGGAGTGTGGGAATCGTACGTGCTGGGCATCATCCTCATAGAAGGTTATTAATTCCTCCTATGTTCGAGCCTTCTTTGGTGCTCGATCCTCCATACTCATCATCTCGATGTCCCGGTCATGGCGTAGGGTTTGAGCGTATCGTTCCCTTGCCTTCCCACTGTCCCTTGAAAGGTGTGGGCCACCACAGATGGTGAGTAATGTGCCTGCCACAAGAGCTGGTTGTAAAGGTGGCGAGAATTGGCATGTAGGCGCCTGCTCGTTGCCACCTTGAGCCTCTCGCTGAGACCCTCCTATGGCTCGCACATATCTCCTTAGATGCCCTGCTTGATCAGGAACTCAATCTCATCCTTCAACTGGTTGCACTCATTAGTGTCATGTCCGTAGTCATTGTGAAAATGACAGAATTTAGTTGTATGTCTCTTGGAGATATCCTTCCTTATAGATGCGGGTCGCTTATAAGGAACATTAGAGCTGGTCGCCTGGTAGACCTCTGCTAGACTTTTGACAAGGGTCGTATAGTTGGTAAATCTTGGCTCATATCTATTGCCTTAGGGGTGTTTATTCTCAGATGCTGACGGTTCATTGCTCGCCCGTTTTCCACCATTTTTGCCATTTCCGTTCTCGTTTCCCTTGCCGTTGCCATTGGGTTTATCCGACCTGTTGGTGGCCTTGGCAGGTTCTTCCTTCGGTCCCTTGTCCTTCTTGGGCGATTTCCCCTCATTGGAAATCGCGTCCTCGAGCTTGATATATCGATCAGCTCAATCCAAAAACTTTTGGGTACTCTTTACCCCATTTTTCCTCAGGCTGCTCCAGAGAGGGGAATGGTGCCTAACCCCAGCAGTTAGAGCCATGATCTTGCCTTCGTCGCCCACTATTTTGGCTCTAGCTGCTGCTCGCATAAAGTGCTGAACATACTCCTTCAAGGGCTCTCCCTCCTTCTGGCATATCTCGACCAGCTGGTTGGCCTCAGTGGGGTGTACGCGACCCACATAGAATTGTCCGTAAAATTCTTTCACGAACATCTCCCAGGATACTATGCTAGTAGGAGGGAATTTAAAGAACTACTCCTGGGCGGTGTTAGACAGTGTTGCGGGGAAGATCCTACATCGAGCATCGTCTGACAGTTTCTGTATATCCATTTGTATCTCAAATCTGTTGACATGAGATACTGGGTCTCCGTACCCATCAAAGTTTGGAATTTTGAATTTACTGGGGGTTTCTGCCACAATAATCCTTTCCACAAATAGAGTGCCTCTCCTCCAATCGTACTCTATGCGGGATGTTCAACTCCCAACTAGCTGTTGTACTGCTTGGTTCAGGGCATCAATTTGTGCCTGAACTGCGTCTGGGATCGCTGGGGTGACTGGCACCGGGGGAGCGTACTCACCGTGCCTCTCACGATGGTCATTGAGCACTTCCCATAAATATTCATCCCTGCGCCTCTGCTCGCTAACTCCTAGTCGATCAAAAACGTTATTTTGTCGGGGTTGCCCCCCAGCATTATGGCTTGTTGGCCTATTTTTTCTAGGTGTGGGGTTCCTATCTCCACCTCTTTCTTCATTCCTCCGACCAGAATTCCCCTGCAAGAATCGACCTCATTATAGTCATGGTCGTCTCTAAACTGTGGCCGACTATGGCGCGATCGGCTGTTCATGCTGTTTCCTCCCCGGGCTGGCATCTCTCGAGCGTCAGGAGGAGGTTTGCATTGGTCGTTGGGTCCCCGTGCATTATTATGTCGTGGGGGCCCCTGACAGCAAAGCCTGACTCGTTGTTCCTTCTATTGGCAGAAGGACGCTACCCCTTGCTCGGTGGATTTGGCTCGTCGTCCTTTGGGCGTCTAGGGCTGCGGGGTGGCTGCCTGGCCCTATTCTACCTCTGACACTGGGGATTGCCTCGACCAGCTTGAGATGGAGGCTGATGCTTAGGATCCCAAATTGGGACATCATCCTGAGCCACAGGTGGCTGCTCCGGCCTTTGAGGGCTTGCTGGCTGGAGCAGAGGACTTGGATTGGGAGCCCGCTGTGGTGGCGCACTCGGTGGCTGATCTGGTTGAGAGGCCAACACAGCCTGTCCTCGAGCCAACTGAATGGCTGCTTCAAGAGCGGCCATGGCGTCCCTCTGCCGACGGTCCATGTCCGCTTGCCGCTCATTCAGCTCTTGGCGCTGACGCTCAATCTCTCTCTGCTGCAGTGCCATGGTCTCCGTTATGCTATCCTGATTGGCCCTCAGATTGGCCAACTCATCCTGCAACACTCCCACTGTTGCCCTCAGTATTTTCGAATCCAACTCCTCCTCTTCAAACTCCAAATGTGGTTCATTCTCCGCCACATTTGGAGGAGGAGGTTGAGATGATGCAGCGCCAACGGCCTGTCCAGCTCTCTTGGATGTCTTTGCCATTTGATTTTCTTATAGCTTCTTTATCAAACTCTCAATGAAAGCACCAGAATGTTGACCCTCAATTTGGCCAACGACACGGAGTCAAAATTACGACAAGAAATGAGATGATAGTCAAGAATGGAATCAATTGGTAAAGGATTGACACAGATGATTTATAGTGGTTAGGCCCCAATAAATGGTAATGACCTACGTCAACTTATTGTTATTATTGATGTTGAATCCCAATGCCGTGATCAAAGAACTAGGGTTCTTGAGTTTCACAAGCCTGAGGAGAATTACAACTTTCTGGTGGATAATCACACTTACGCTCTTGCTATCAGTATTCAGAAAAAAGGTTCAAAAGTCCCCTCCTTGAACCCTCTCATTCATATTTATAGGCTCAAGGGGTTATATGGGCCAATGGGCCTTAATTATCCCTAATCTCAGTGTAACAAAGCAATAAAAAGGAAATAATAAATGTAGTTATTACAAGGCTACAATCTTTAAAGGAAAGAAACTGAAGCATGCAACCAGACTGGTCGCATCTATCCGCGAGATCTGATGAATCAATAGGGAGCTGGTTGACATGTGAGCAACACCTTTTCATTTTGACGCTGCCACGTGCCAACCACGTATAATAATTTCTTGCCACGTCATCAGGAGCCATTTTTGGGTAAACAAACCTTTAAAACATATTTTTGGGATCCCAATGTATACAGTAAACATTTTACTGAAACGTTGTATCTTAACCAAAAAAATTTAACCCTAAACCACTAATCATACTTAGTTACACAATTATGGCCAAACGACTCGATTAGCGAGTTTAGCACTGTTTAAAATGCACACTGTAACGGGCCCTGGGTATTAGGGCGTTACATCTGCTCAACCATTATAAGTTATGCCCTCAACATCGATACCAAAAACTTCAAGCCCGTATAGCAGAAAAGGAGGAACTGGATCCAACAAGGGCAAAGGCATTGAAGGAAGAAGTGGAGAAGCTACGAAATAATGACTTCACTAGGGATGCTTTCTACCCAGTATGGGTGTCTAATCTCATATTGGTACCAAAGCTTAATAACAAGTGGAGGGTGTGCATAGATTTCACTGATTTAAATAAGGCATGCCTGAAGGACTACTTCCCACTTCCGAGAATTGATCAGCTGATGGATGCTACAGCTAGCCACGAGATCTTAACCTTTATGGATTCCTATTCGGGGTACAACCAGATAAGTATGCATCCACCCGACCAGGAGGACACCAGCTTCTGCACGGATGTGGGGTTGTACTGTCATAAAGTTATGTCATTCGGCCTGAAAAATGATAGAGCCACGTATTAGCGACTAGTAAACCGTATGTTCAAAGACCAAATGGGAAATAACATGGAGGTTTACGTGGATGATATGTTGGTGAAATCCAAAAAGGCTGGGGGTACATTGAAGTAGTTTAAAAGGATGGGGGGCACATTGAAGTAGATTAGTAAAAGGTTGGGGGGCACATTGAAGGCTGGGGGCATATTTAAAAGTAGTTTATATATATTACAAATTTTTTGTTGTACACTGAGCCAACCCATCACTATTCAGCTGCGTGTTAGGAAACTCGTTCCTAACAAATAGATGGGATATGACCAGGCTATGTCAGTTTCACAATGACTATGGTCATGAAACCAATGAATGTAACCACCTGAAGAAGGAGATAGAATTCGTCATTAGACAAAAAAATGCTCATCTGATGAGGTATGCACGTCCGACTGCCGACCAGCAACCTTAACAACAATAGTCTCAGCAATATCAGGGCACTCAGCCTCTCCTACCACCACCAGTTGCTGGTTGGCTAGACATGATCTGCGGCGGGCGCATTTAGCCAGCAACTTCGGCAAGGCTCGAGAAAGGTATGATCGTTCCCTTAGGGATGAGCAAGAGGAAGATGTACTAGCTGTCTAGGAGCGTACTCCCAAACAACCTTGCTACGAGTGTGAGCCCATCACATTCAGCAAGGAAGACACAAGTCATGTACATCATCCACACAATGATTCATTGGTGGTAGAGGTACAGATCGCTAACATGATCGTAGCCTGAACTATGATTGACAATGGGTCATCTGCCAACATCCTGTTCAAGAGTACCCTGGACAGGATGAATTTAAGCATCAGAGATCTGAAACCGTGCAAGCAATTGCTGTATGGGTTTACAGGGAATGGCATGGCCCCGGGAGAAAGCATAAGGTTGCCTTTGACAATGGGAACGACACCTAACAACAACACTGTAATGGCTTTGTTAGTGGTAATCAACATCCTATCTCCATACAATGCCATAATAGGCTAACCAGCCCTATCTGAACTCCGAGCAGTCACTTCAGTCTTCCATCTGCTCATCAAATTCCCAACCTGGGCAGGTATAGGATGTCTTAAAGGGAACTAATTGGTGGCTAGAGAATGTTATAATCGTCAGTAAAAAGGCAGGGAAGGCAGCCTACATGGCCTAGTCACCAAAAATACAGTGTAGTCCAAAACCGGGGGGGGGGGAAGACATAGATCCTCGTTTTGGGGATATTGATACGAGGGTGGGCCCAGTCGAAGAATCAGAAGAGGTCCCGCTTGATCCAAAACACCCGACCAGGGTTGTCAAGGTAGGGAAAGAATTGCCTGAGAACACAAGATCCGCCTTGATCTAGTTCAGGTTACTGGATCCAATAAGGGCAAAGGCATTGAAGGAAGAAGTGGAAAAGCTACAAAATAATGACTTCACTAAGGAAGCTTTCTACCCAGTATGGGTGTCTAATCCCGTATTGGTATCGAAGTTTAATAACAAGTGGAGGGTGTGCATAGATTTCACTGATTTAAATAAGGCATGCCCGAAGGACTGCTTCCCACTTCCGAGAATTGACCAACTGATGGACGCTACAGCCGGCCATGAGATCTTAACCTTTATGGATTCCTATTCGGGGTACAACCAGATAAGTATGCATCCACCTGACCAAGAGCACACCTGCTTCTGCACGGATGTGGGGCTGTACTGTTGTAAAGTTATGTCATTCGGCCTGAAAAATGCTAGAGCCACGTATCAACGACTGGTAAACTGTATGTTCAAAGACCAAATAGGAAATAACATTGAGGTTTACGTGGATGATATGTTGGTGAAATCTAAAAAGGCTGGGGTGCACATTGAAGACTTGGAGGAATGCTTCAATATTTTAAGGCATTATAGAATGAAATTGAACCCCTTAAAATGCTCCTTTGGTGTGGGGTCGGGTAAATTTTTGGGGTTTATTGTGAATACTCGGGGAATTGAAACAAACCCCGAAAAGATAAAGGCACTGCTGGACATGCCCTCACCTGTCAGGATTAAGGACGTGTAGAGTCTGACAGGACGCATAGCAACACTCAGCAAATTCGTGTCCAAATCCACTAATAAGTGTATTTCATTTTTTAATATCCTCAGAGGCACAAAGAAATTTGAATGGAATGAATAATGCGAACAAGTCTTCTAAGCTCTAAAGCAGCAGCTGGCACAACCCCCGATCCTTTCAAAACCTCTCGAGGGTGAAGAACTGTGCATATACCTGGCAGTAACTCAACACATTGTCACTTCAGTCCTAGTTAGAGAAGAAAACAAAATCCAGCATCTAGTCTACTATGTCAGTAAAAGGCTGGTCAAAGCCGACAGTAGGTATCCTTTAATTGAAAAATTAACTTATTGCCTACTCCTGTCGTCTAGAAAATTTCGCCCATTGTTTAACGCCCAAAATGTGACTACCACTAAGCAGTAGTTGTAGTAAATTGGGCGGTCGATCCACAAGGAGGTAACCTAAAACCAAAAGATTAGTAGAAAATAACACAAAAAGTTAGTAACATGAAATAAATAAAAAAATGGAAATGAAAAGAGATTTGAGATTTTAGTGTTGTCTTTTTGATGAAATGATAAAATGAGATAAGTGAAATAAAAGTAAGGTGTAATCAAGAGTTTGAGAAATAGAAAGGTTTCAAGAATCATCCATATGCTTGTTTGGTTACTTAGTTACTTGATTTACAAAAATGCACAAGTAGATAGTTCACATCCCAACATTTACTTGGAAAATCTAACATTAAAGTCCATATTATTTTCTAACAAAAGTCCATTTGACTTATAAAGTTCTTTACTTTAAAAGAACAATGTTAATCTTATGAAAAATCTAAAAATGACAAAATACCCAAGGACAATAATGCAATAGAAGATTAGACATAAAATCATGTATCAATATTACTTTTACTAATTAGAAGCACATAGAAAGAGCATGACTAATCATATATACTATTAGTATAAGTAAATAAAGATGAGGATGAAAGAACATAAATAACTCAAATACATTATATTAAGAACATAGTAAATCAAAGTAGCAAAGTAACATCACTAGCATATGGAATCATCCTTAACCTTCCTAGGAAGATTAGGCCATTATGTTCATGATTCTCACAAAATTCTACGAAGAAAATATGAGAAGAAAATGAGTTGAAATTTCGATATAGTTTATTTTCTCTCCAATTTACATTTCAAATGTGAAAGAAGAGTCCCTATTTATAGGAGAAAATGACTAAAAAGAAATTAAATTACAAATGGGGTCTACAAAATAAATTTGAAATATTAATAATAAAATATGATTTTGAAAAATCAAATCTTATTATTAATATTAACATAATTATTTTAGTGAATGGTCATTTTGCCATTTTTCTAAAACACAACAAAATATGAGCTTAAGAGCTCAAAATGGAAAAGTGCAAGACCCAAAACCCACAAAATTAGGCTGAAAGGTGGCTGAAAGTGTTGACCAAGTGCAGCCAATAGAGGCACGCCACGTGTCCAGGTGGTGGCAAGCTTGGGCTTGAGCTTGTTTGGGCTCATTTCGGGCCTAACTCCCTTAAAAAAATGCCAAAATTTCAACTCTTTTTTCAGTTTTGATTCTTTTTTTTACAAAATAACAATAAATTAAATGATAATAAAATATTTTTATTTATAAAATAAATTATATCAATTCCATGAAAATATTAATTAAACTTAATTTATTTTGACCATAAAAATCAATAAATATGTATTTTTCACCACTAATCACCCATAATTCTAAGCTCATCCTATAAAGGTTCTTACCAACCAAATATTGTGCCAAGTCCTGCAAAATCCAGACACCTCTGGTCGATTACTAAAATGGTGTATAGAGCTCGGACAGTATGAAATCACTTACCAGCCCCGAAGAGCAATTAAAGGCCAGACTCTCGCAGACTTTGTGGTTGGAGGTATCGGTATACCAGATACAGATGAAGATATGACCAAGCAGTCACAGGAGTCGGGACCACCACCCAATACAACTGCTGAAGACTTCGAGCACCTAGCGACCAGTATTGTTCATTCCGAGGAAGAACCCCAGGTATGGAAGCTGCACGTCGATGGATCATCTACCGATCAGCTGTTTAGGGCCGATATAACATTCATCACTATTGAAGGGCAACCCATCCATTGTGCACTTCGTTCTAGATTTAAAGCATCCAATAATGAAGCTGAGTACGAAGCATTAATCGCGGGACTGAGGTTAGCAAAGGAAGTAAAGGCTGAAGTCTTGGACATATACAATGATTCAGAATTGGTTGTCAATCAAATCCTCGGTGAGTACACTGCCCGGGGAGAAAAAGTGATGGCATATCTTGACAAGATCAAAGACCTGCTTGTTTAGCTCAAGAGCTAAAAAATCCAACAGATACCAAGAGAACGAAATGCCACAACAAATGTGATGGCCAGACTAGCCAGCAGTGTTGTGATAGACAAAGACAACTTGGTTCCTATAGAAATACCTGGTCGAACCAAGTATTAACCTGCCAGAACCAGTTTTTCTTATAGACGACACTCCATCCTGGATGACCCCGATTATAGCTTATCTAGAACACGACATCCTGCCCAATAGCCGCATTGAATCTAGAAAATTAACAAGAAAAGTTGCTCAATATATAATCCTAGATGGGGTTATGTACTAAAGGGGGTTCTCCATGCTATTACTTAGGTGTGTCAACCAAATAGAATCAGGACGGCTGCTGCAGGAAGTTCATGAGGGTTTCTGTGGGAACCATGCAGGGGGAAAAGTCTGTCTAGGAAGGTTTTAAGGAAAGACTATTTCTGGCCAACTATGAACGAAGATACCTTTTCATATGTTTGAAGATGTGACAAGTGTCAGAGATTTGCCAATATACCCCGAGCAGCCCCAAATGAGCTTACTCAAATGCAAAGTCCATAGCCCTTCACTATTTGGGGAATTGACCTCATTGGTCGGTAACCAAAGGGAAATGGAGGAGTTTAGTATGCAATCGGGGCAGTTGATTACTTCACCAAGTGGACGGAAGCCGAGCCACTGACAACCATCACTTCTAAGATAGTACACTCTTATCCATAGCCACAACTTTTGATTAAGAGATAAGGAAAATTGACATCAAATAAGCATTTTTAATGACTATCTTGATGAGACCATTAACATGGATCAATTAGAAGGATTTAAGGTAGTTGGACAAGAAAGTCAGCAAGCTGAGTAGGTCAATCTATGGATAAGAGTGTACTATCTTGATGAGACCATTAACATGTATCAATCATAAGGGTTTAAAGTAGTTGGACAAGAAAGTCAGCAAGCTGAGTAGGTCAATCTATGGACTTAAACAAGTTTCGCACTCCTGGAACTTAAGGTTAAATGGAAACATTAAGACCTGAGGTTTTGAACAAAATGTAGTTAACCCTTGTGTTTGAAAACTTAGGGGAAAAGACATTGTGGTGTTCTTAATCCCTTATGTAGATGATATCTTATTCATTGGAAACAATGTCAAGAAAGGATCAAACATAAAGAACTGGCTGGAAACAAAATTCCAGATTTCGTTGTAGCAAGTCGTGTTCTTGGTATCCAGAACATCACAGATAAAAATAATTGAATTTTGGCTCTAACTCAAGTGACCTACTTAGGTGAGGTGTTTGGCCGTTACTCTGTAACAAATTTCGAGAAAGGATGTTTAACATCTTGACACGGAGTTTATTTCTATAAGCAGCAGTCTCCACAGACTCCTCAAGAGAAAGAAAATATGTAACGAATTCCTTATGCATTTGCAATTAGAAGTCTAATGCATACTATGTTGTGTGATATGACTGGAGATCTGCTATGCAGTGGGAATGGTGAGCAAGTGTCAATAAAACCTTGGAAATGAACAATAGATGGAGGTCAGTATCTTTGATGGACTAGAGACTATATGTTAGTCTTTTCAGGTGGATCTTTGAACCTGTTAGGCTACACAGATTCAGCTTTTAGACTGATGATGATGATGACAGGAAGTCTACTTCTGAAAAAGTGTTTACTCTTGGGGGTGGAGATATGATTTGAGAGAAGCGATAGGTTGTCTGCCATCTCAGTAGCTGTGATTTGGAGAAGCGTTAGGCTAGCTGCCATTTTAGAATCCACCTTGGAGGCTGAGTACATAACTGCGTCTATGGCGGTTAAGGAAATAGTATGGCTGAGGAAGTTCTATACGGATCTCGGTGTTATTCTAGAAATGGATAAATCACTCATTTTGTCTAGTGGCGAAGGCATGATGTGAAAGTGATGAAGATATCATTGGAAGGCAATCTTTCATATCCTTTAACAAAGATATAAGTAAAGAGCATAATTGTGAAGCATGTAGAATGCATGGTTTTGAGAAACATGTCCCATTTGTTTTAAAAGGGCAAGTGGGGGTTTGCTGGGTTTTATGCCCTTGTAAAACTATGTCGAACATGTAACATGATTTCATATTGTCAATAAAAGTAGTAGAAATCATTTAGTTTGACAACCGTGTTGCTTGCTTGTTTTATTACATGATTATTGAAATAATACAAGCATTTATAAAATCTCGAACATATGGATAGTTACAATTATAGTGACTAGGTCACAATGGATTTTAATTGTAATTATATGTTCAAAAGAACAAGTCCTAAGATTAGATCAGTGCATTGGATTTTCACTGATTAGGAAATCTACAATATGATCTACTTACACATTCGGGGTGTGATGTCTTGTCCAAGGCATTGACCAAGTAAATAAGATCAAATGTATTTATTTACATCGGACTAGGACCGATTTTGATTATTGATTGATAAATAAGTATCGTTGTTATCAAATCTAATCAATGTCACAACGTTGACCATATGTTAAGTTAATCTTAATTTCGAGTGATAATATTCTGCTAATTATATTATTTAAATCTTTTGACTTGTTTGTTACCAACTTACCCTACGGTTTAGCCCATACTTACATCTTGGAGATTTAGTAGTGTAATTGAGTAGGAGTATTATTCATATATATGAAATCTATGACTTCTGTATGAGAAGTGAAAAGATGATTTCCTTAATTGCTTTGTTCAAAAGGTTAAATGATTGAGATCTCATTTTTGTGATGAAGTTCACATAAATATCATTTATAAGGAACTTAGTGGGAGTTAAGAATAAAATATTGATGAGGGGTAAAACAGTAATTTGTACCCATCTTGTTAGTAAGTCATCGATAGATGATTGACTGACTGTAATGGTTATAATAATGGGTAATGTATTTATGGTTTGAAAAATACGTTTTATGAATTCAATAGTTTAATTATGAGTCTATAGTGGAGTCACGAGGAATTAATAAGGTAGTGAAATTATTCGTAAATAAATTTAAGGTAACCTATTGGAGCTTGATTTCATGAATCCATGGTCTCCGCATCACCTTTGAGTAAATCATCTAGAATGTCTCGATTAATTGATTTAATTATCAATTAGGATTTTTAAAGTTGACTAGGTCAATTTTGTAAAATTTACAGAGATATGAGATTTAGATAATAAAATAGAATCTTTGGGTAAATTTGTTAATATTGATAAATTGGTATCAATATAAATAAATAATATTAAATCAACTTTCAAATTATAATTAGTTAATTTAAATAAGGATTTAATTAATTAATTAAAAAAAATGTTTTGAATTTAAGCCCAATTGGGATTTAAATTCAAACCAAAGAGATTGGGCCCAAGTCCATTTATGGTAGCCCAAGGTTTTTATTTTTTATTTTTAATTAATTTAAATTTAAATTTAAATAAAGCCCATTAAGTTGCCTATATAAGGAATATGATATCTAGGGTTTTCATAAGGAAGTCAGTTTCAGTTGATTCATTGGGTAAGTGAAAACCTAGATAGTCTAACATTTCTTGGCCACCCTCTCTTTTTCTTCTCTTCTAGATCTCTATCTCATGTGTTGAGAACCAGCCCACACTAGTTCTAGGTTGATCAAAGGCTTGGTGAGGAAGACTGTGTTGCTGATCTAGTTCAATCTCTTGATAATACTCTGCTACAGAAAGGAATCAAGGGTTAGAGAGATCGAATGAATGAGTTGTTCCAGTTTTGCTGCGTAATGTAAGTTTTTACCTTACTATGTATTTATATCAATTTCATAGGAGCATGTTCTGGGAACTTGCATGTTTGTTTGATAATATGTAAATTGTATGAAAATAAATAAAGATCATGCAATAAGTATTTATTACAGTAAACCTTCAAGATTAATACAAATCTAAGAGGAAGTAGGTCATTCCAATCTTTGGGGCCAAACCTCTATAAATCCTGGTGTTCTCTATTATTTATTGCTCATTATTACTAGGTTATTGGCTCATTTATGGTGTACTGATTGTCTAATTGAAAGCTCTCTAATTAATTATTTGACTTTGCGTCAGTTGGCTAAAAAACCAATCAACAACCCTGGTGCATCAAACTGGGATGCACGGATGAAGCCAGAGATACCATTCGGGTCTCAAATGGTGGGATCTGTTCATTGAGCTGGGCTATACACCGTAATAACCTTTATCCAGGTTGATACGGGCCATTCGCGGTCACGGTGTCGGTCCGGGCCTTTGCTTCAGGTCTGGCTTTTCACCATACTTCAGGAAATTATTATTTATTTGACCCAAGTTGGGCCTGGCCTACCCTAAGAGCTAACGAAGCCCATTTTGTGGTGCCACATGTCCTTGGTATAAAATATGGACAACAAACTACAAATCATGAGGATCCAGACCAATAATCTCCAACATAGAATTGTAAAGTAAATTGACCAAGCTTCCATTGTCAAAGAGAACTTGGTGTACTAGAAATAACTTTCCATGTTGCGAGAAATCGCTGATAACATCGTCGACATGTTTTGGAAAGTAGAATGGGGAGAGGGGGAGTCCAACGAAAAGATGCATAAATGAAAAAGGGTAACTTCATAAAAAGCAAATGTGGTTTGAAAAAATAAAAAGCTTCATCCTTTCTTTTGAAAAGAAGCGTTCACTTTTCTCACTTCTTCCTCTGTGAATGCTATGGTTTGCTCCTCTGTCCGAGTTTGTTTTGCTGGTCACTACTCTAAATAAAGCATTGTACCACCATTATGCTTAGGCTCACTAGCATATCTATTATGAGTCATGTGGCTCTCTCTAGTGGGGTGAGGACCTTCAGAAATGATTCTAAGTTCACCTTGAATCTCATCTACCACATTCGAATAATGTTCTTGTCTATGACAACGTATTTTCTTGCTGTCTTTGAAGGGCTACTTGCCTAAATTGTCATAGATGGTCAGTGAAAGAGTAAAAAAAAAAAAAGGAGACTAGAGAGCGAGGACAGAGGAGAGCAAAAGTGGCGGAAATATGTTTTTCTTTTTAATTATTTAATTATTTGTTTTAATTATTAAAATTGATGACAAAATAATTAATGAATAAAAATTGAGGATATTTTGGTTTTATTTAAAAATAAGTTGACCAAATTTTTGCACAAGAGATCATTTTTAACTATATTACAAATTAAAAGGTTTTCTATTAGAATTTTCTCAAACAATGGATATGAATTGAAATTTTAAGTAATAGAGACAAGCATGGAGCCAAGTAGAGAGTAGAGCCTCCTCAATTGTTTTACTTATAAATTCAGTTATATGTATATTTTTAAAATATAGTCCAATTTTGTAGTAAATTTTGCAATTTAGCCCTCTTTAAAGTTTAATAGCAACAGATAGTCTCCCCTCAAATAATATGTTGGCTCATCCATTAAAAAAGAATCAAAATAGTATTTACCCTTTTGTAAAAGAGAAAATGGTTTAACATTTTTTGACCATGTGTTTTGTCTTATTACCTGTTTGGACCATGTATTTTTACAAATTACTTTTTGAACCCTATATTTTGTAAAATGGTTCAAATAGACTCCTACAACCAATTTTGATGAAGAAAAATATTGAATTTGACAACACAGTTATTATGCAGAATAATTGTGTTTTTGTTTTGAATTGTTAATTTGGTGAATTATTTGTGATTTTAGTTTTTTTTTTTACCAAAATTAGGTTTAGGGTCTATTTGAACTATTTTACAAAATACAGGGTCTAAAAAGTAATTTATCAAAACATAGGGTTTAAAAATGTATAAGCCTAAAAAAATGGTATTTACCCTTAAAATATTATAAATAAATAAACCCCTTTGTCATTAACATTCAAATTTTAATTAGATGTAAAATTTGTTGGGAATTTATACCTTTACACTTTCTAAATCAACAATGATAAATACGAATAATTCAATATTACAAATCCTAGATGATAATCAAAAACCATATTTAAAGTATGAATGCGAATCTTAATAATCAAATAACCATATTCAAAGTATGAATGCAAATCTTGATAATCCAATATTAAGTAATTAAAAGATTATAACATGAATTTATAAATATTTAATTATCAATACTAACAATAAGAAACACAATTAAAAGTTAGGGTTTTAGAGAAATACAACATTTGAATTGAATAATTGAATCTTCAAACTTGGAGAACAACTAAAGGGTTATACACAAGGAGTATCACTGTTCGAAATCTCTATCCCAAGCCTTTCCATTGTTGCTTGAAGCTTCACCAAGATAGAATGAGATTTGAGATTCAACAATTCTTTGAAGCCCACACAATTCAAGCAATTCTTGGTGAATTTCTTGAAGAAAATTTACGATATATGAGATCAAGAGAGAGAGAGAGTTGAAAAGTGTGATCAAGGTTTTACAACTCTAATAACCCTTATTTATAGTGTAAGCACCGTCACTGACTCTAACCAATATGATTAGAGCTTTGAACACATAATTTGGGGCTAAAACTACGTAATCGTACGGACTTGTACAGACATGTTAGGTGATGCATCGCCTGGCACTAGGGGACACATCACCTATCACTAGGCTATACATTGCCTGTATTGATTTCTCAAAAAATTTAGCACAGGCAATGCGTCGCCTCATGGATGGCGACGAGTCGCCTTTAGACCGAATGCACATTCTTAAAATGTCTCAAACACATCAAAATGCTCACAAACTTTTTGAACATGCTTAGATACATCATTGTATCACTTTAGACCCCTATAAGTCAATTATAGATGCCTACAACAAAAACTCATAATTTTACCTCAACTTAAGTAAAATTGTAAGTGTTTTACACCACAATGTGTAAACAACTTAACTATTATATTTAACAAATCTCAACGGCATTCATCAAAGTATACTTAATTATCATAATTGTTAGTTGATTTATATCACATATACAAATTACTAATGAATTGTAGAAAAAGTGGTACAATTTTTGTAGCTAATTCAATAATTTGGTGCTTTTAAATGCACAACGAAGGCCCAACTTTTCTTTTGTCTATTTGGTGGGCTTATGTGTGAGAATTTGTGTTGCTCCAATTGATGGTAAAATCCATCACTTACCCAATCGTGGGAGGTATAACTCTCACTCACTTAAAAAAAAAATGCATTCCCCGTTTATTGTTATATCTTTAGTGATTACATTTATTGAGAAGATTTTACTCTTTATTTTTGTTGTCAAAAATCAACATTTAAATGAAGCTATTGGAATTTTTTCATTTATAAGTTATCAATCTTTTCTTTCGTCATAGGTAAATTAACGCATAGGTTGAGCAAGAGTTGGCTGAGGAGGAGAATGATAGATAGGCCTTTTACAGGCTTGCTCTTCCTCCGCCGCCACCACCACCACCACCACCGTCGCCGACTCCGTTTTCAAAGGGAGAAGACAAGGAAATGGCCATTTATGGTTGCATGATTCGTAGTTCAAGAACCACTCTGTTTTTGGGACTAAAACAGGGACCTTCAATGATGTTGAGAACAAGGCTGAAATGATATGAATGGGACAGTCTTCTAGTTTTTGATGAATTCATAAAGCTTATGGAGAAAAATGGAGATTAGTATGATGATAAAGAGCTCATAGATTCATTTGGGATGTATGAGAGGGCAACAAAAGTCCTTGATGATGGACCTCATTGACATTGATAAAAAAAACGTACCTTTTCATTGAAAGGGTCTTCATATATATTGTGTTCAAGAGTTTCTGAACCCTTATTTGAGTATTCTATCATACTTGAGAAAGTCATCCGTATCATCATATTCATACTGCCAAGATTAGATTAGATATTCAACAGTATTCAGAGCTGAGTGTTGGTTTTTTCCTTCTCCCATGGCGAAGAAGAGGAAACCACTGCGAAGGCTAGTTTCTCCTGCAGGAGACCAAGAGCAACAGTTGAATCGGGAAGGAAATCTGATAATTGAGAGCTTTGACAACTCTCGTGAGGAGTTAGTCCAGGAAAATGCTGGTACGGGCGTAAACGAAGCTGGAGATGAAGACTTAGGGGTTCATCCGTTGGGTGAGGACGATGGGCTGGACGACTTGGAACAACCTGAAGGTTTCATCGAGGAGTTAGATATGGTTGATTCGAAGTCCAATCGATTGTCCTGGGTAGACAAAGTGGAGACGAATGAGTTTCAAGCATCCGCACAGAAACAATGGCAGAAATTTCAGGCGGGTAATCTCTCCTTCTCTGATCAGAAGCTTGAATTTACGGAACCTATTTTCAGAGAAGGCCGGAAGTTTGCTCAAATTGATGCAGAGGAGGTTAGATTGCAGTCTGCTAATTGGAGTTCAGCAGTCATCTGTATGGTGTTGGGAGCTAACCCTCCAATGGCTGTCTTTGAAGGGTTCATTAAGCGGGTTTGGGGTCATCCTGGGATAGCTCAGATAGCTAGAATGACGATGGGGCTAACAATGGTCAAGTTCAATGATGATGCTACAAGAGATCATGTCCTTGAACATGGCCTTATCCATTTTGATAGGAAACCGGTCATAGTGAGGCCTTGGACAACGGATTTGAGTGCTGTTCGTCTGGTTCGAACGGTCCCCCTTTGGATTCGCCTTCAAGACTTAGGGCTTCAATATTGGGGTAGTAGATGCCTCAGTGCTTTAGTTAGCACCATAGGAAGGCCGATTATGGTAGATAAATTTACGAGAGAACGGTCTCGTGTTCAGTTTGCTCGTGTTTTGGTTGAGATGGAAATCACAGATAATCCTCCGAAGAGTATTCAATTCATTAATGAACATGGTCAAATCATGGAGCAAGGAGTTGAGTATGAATGGCTCCCGATTAAGTGCAAAACTTGTGCTGGGTTTGGGCACTCAATGGTTGAATGCAGGAAAGAGGTGAAAGCTCACTGGGTTAAGAAAGAAGCTAAGGCCCAAACAGAGGAGGAGAAGGAATTAGGGGCTCAGCAGGAAGGTCAGGTGAAAGCAGATGGGATTCAGGAAGATACAGGAGAGAGTAAGGAAGTGGTGGATCTAGAGGAGTCCTCCTTTTCAGGCGAGATTGCTAAGGATGATAACAAGGTATCAGGCTCGGTTTCTAATCCTTGGAAAACCCCAAAAAGAGTTGTAGCTCAGCCTAAGGCAGGACAGAGAGTAGTAAACCAAGCTCAAAAAACAGGTCGTATCTCAAAAGCTTTGAACAAGTTTGATGTCTTGACAGAAAAAGAGGTGTCTTACAAGGATGACAGATTGCATCCTGGCTCCTCTTATGGATAGATATAACATTTTAAGTTGGAACGTTAGAGGGCTCAATAAAGTGAATAAGCAGAGCCAAGTTAGTGCGTTATGTAATAAGTATAAAGTGGGTGTTTGTGGACTGTTAGAGACTAAACTTAAGGGTAGCAGTGTTAGCAAGTTCATGGAGAACCAGTTCCCAAATTGGGACTATTATACTAGTTCTATTATATGGAGAAGGGCGTATCTTAGTCATATGGAGAAGGTTGTTCATCAAAACCATCATTCTTGAAGAATCCTCTCAAGCAATTCATTGTCAGGTGAATTTGATGGGGTTACAGCAGGAAGTTGGGGTTACATTCGTTTATGGCCTCAACTCAATAGAGGGCAAAAGATGGCCTTGGGATGGCTTACACAGACCTTATCACTTGCATAAAGCTTGGATTTATCTTGGTGATTTTAATGCTCCTCTATCAGGCAAAGACAGAGTGGGAGGCAAGAAAATTTCTGATTCAGAGTTGCATGACTCTATTAATTGGCTGGCTGGTGCGTAGGTGGAACCTCTTAGGGGTATAGGCTCCTATTATACTTGGTCTAATAACCAAGAGGGTGCCTCTAGAATATACTCTAAAATCGACATGTGCTGAACAATGAGAAATGGCTTGATTTATTTGCTAATTCTACAGCTACTTATAGGTGGGAAGGCATTTCTGACCACTGTTCCTGTTTGGTGAGTTTTCAAACTTCTGAGCAGCTGGGTTCCAAACCTTTTCGATACTATAATTACTGGGCTGAGCATAAGGATTTCAGGGAAGTAGTGTTTTCTAGCTGGAGAGGCCCAATCTCAGCTTTGGGTATGAATGCTGTTTTTTTTAAAACTTTTGAGGCTTAAGCACTGCCTGAAAAGTTTTAATATGGACCGAATAGGGAATCTTCAAAGTAACTATCATAAAGCCAAGGATTGTTATCTTCATGCCCAGCTTCAAGCTCAAGCTCACCCCCTTGACCCTTTTTATCAAGAAGCTGAGAGGTCTGCGGCAGGGGAGTATGCTATACAGGAGAAATGTTATCAGAGTTTCCTTATTCAAAGGAGTAAGATCACCTGGTTGCGGCAAGGAGATCTGAATACTGCCTTCTTTCATGCTTTCCTTAAGAAACGAAAGGCTGAAAACGGGATTGTTTCTTTCATGACAACGGAAGGGCAGGTGGTTGATAACTACACTGAGGTGGTTGCTCACTTTCTTGATCACTTTAAATCTTGTTTAGGAAGTCCTAGTTCAGCTTCTGGCAGGGTTAATTTGCAGTATGTTGACTTGGGGCCAAAACTTTCAGTTGATCAACAAATGCAGCTCTTGAATCCTTTTTCTAAGAAGGAAATCCCCGGGAGGCCTTATTTAGTATTCCTAGTACTAAATCCCCAGGTCCGGATGGGTATGGTTCGGGTTTCTTTAAAGCTGTTTGGAGCAAGATTGGAGAAGAAATTTGCTCAGCCATCACCTGTTGTTTTGAATCTGGCAAATTTCCTTCTAAGCTTCATGATACAACTATCTCTTTAATTCCTAAGATTGATAATCCTTCTCGGGCAGTTGATTATAGGCCCATCGCTTGCTGTTCTACTCTATATAAATGCATGGCTAAGCTGATTTGCAAGAGATTGGCTACTGTTCTTCCTAGTATTGTTAACCCCAATCAAGGAGCGTTCATTAAAGGTCGATCTATTGCTCATAACATAATGATCTGTCAAGATCTCATTAAGAATTATGGGAGGGCTGTTACTTCTTCGAGGTGTGCTATTAAGATAGATTTGAGCAAAGCTTACGATACAGTAGACTGGCTGTTTCTTGAAGGATTGCTGAAAGCCTTAAAATTCCCTATAAAATTTATAGGCTGGATTATGTCCTGTGTTAGGAGTACTACTTACTTCTTAGTGATGAATGGCCAAGTGCAAGGCAAATTTAAAGGGGGGAAGGGGCTGAGGCAAGGTGATCCTATGTCACCCCTTTTATTTGTGCTCATCATGGAATATTTGACTAGGAGTCTCCATTTTGCTGCTCTTAATTCACTGTTTCGCTTCCACCCGATGTGCAAGAATTTAAAGATCATTAATCTTTGTTTTGCGGATGACTTGCTAGTGTTTTGCAAGGGTACTCTTCCAGCTGTGAGGAGTGTCAAGAGGGTTCTTGATGAGTTTGCCGCTGCTACTGGTTTGAGTATTAACTTAAGAAAATCTCAGATTTATTTCGGTGGGGTCTCTTTGAAGGATAGAGCTCTTATTTCCCAGGAAATTAATCTAGCTGAGGGTTCTTTTCCCCTTAGATATCTAGGGATTCCTTTAAGGCCTACCAAGTGGAATCACTCTGACTGTGAGACTTTCCTTCAGAAATTTCGATTGAAAATTCAGTCTTGGGCTAGTAGGCACCTCTCTTTTGCTGGTAGGATCCAACTTATAAATTCTGTTCTTCTTGGGCTTCGCAACTACTGGATGTCTATATTCATTTTGCCTCAAAGTGTGGTCAAGGAGGTTGAAAAGCTTAGTAGAGGATTTCTATGGGGAGTTAATGGGCAGAGAAGCAAATTGCATCTCCCTTCTTGGCAAAAAGTTTGTCTTCCCAAATCTTATGGTGGAGTGGGGTTTCGAGAGGGTTCTCTTTGGAACCGTTCTGTTTTGGCCAAGTATATTTGGGCCTTAGCCTTCAAACCTGACTTACTTTGGGTTAAGTGGATTAATTCCATTTATTTGAAAGATAAAAGCTTTTGGAATTATGACTTAAAGGGGGACTGTAGTTGGTATTGGAGGAAGCTTTGCCGCCTAAAGAAGCATTTCAGTTTTGCTGCCATTTCAGCTGCTGGGCTGAAGGGAAAGTTCCGGGCTTCGAAGTTATACAATAGTCTCCTAATTCAACAAAAGGATGAGTACTTTCGGGTAGTTTGGAGCAGGTGTATTCTTCCCAAACACAGGTTCATGTTATGGCAAGTGATCCACTCTCAGTTACTGACTAGGGATAATCTCAATAGGATGCATATTCCTCTGGTTTCCCTGAAGTGCCCAGTTTTTGATGGCTTCCTTGAGACTCACGGCCACCTGTTTTTTGACTGTCACTTGTCTGCTAGGCTGGCTCAGCATCTGTTCAGTTGGTTGGGTTTTGCTGCTTGGCCTTTGGATTATAAAGGCTGCCTGGTTTGGCTCTCTAGAGCTAGGATCGGTACCAAGGCAAAAATTGTTTCTATGGTGTTTGCAGCTACAGTTTATAGTATATGGACAAATAGAAATAGTTGTTATTTTGAAGGTTGTTCCTCTTCGGTTTGGAAGATGGTTCAGGACATAAAATTCATTACTAAACATAGAATTTACTTAGCTTCTAACAGATATAGAATAGCTAGAGATCAAATGTACATTCAATATCTTCTCTGTAATTAGTGGTCTGGTGTGACCAGCTCTGTCGGTTCAGTTTTTGTAGCTGATTTTGTTTGTATTTGTTTGTTCTTGTTCAATGAAGTTTCCTTTCTTCTTGATCAAAAAAAAAAAAAAAAAGATTAGATTAGATTTTTGCATGCCCCATTTTCATGTAACGAATAACTTTTCTCATTCATACTTTTCAAAACTTCTCGACAAGTATACACCAACAACACAAGTCAACCAGGTGTTCACATCTTCATATTTACTTTGGGAAATTTCACTTTTTATACATACTAATATGAAAAATTACAAAAAAAATCTTAGCATTATTAACTTTTTCAAATTAATGCTAAACTTTTCCCTCATACCCAAAATACCCTTCCCATTCAACCTCAGCCTTCTCTCTCTCAGTCTCGGTTTCTCTCTCTCAGTCTCACAAAAATCCCCCAAAAACCATCGAACCCCCACCTCCGTCGAGCCCCCACCTTCTCCCATTTCTCCGTTGATCTCGAGACCCACTGCAAACTCCCATTTTTCTGTCAAACCCGAGACCCACGGAGCATATTTCCTTCAAAGTTTAAAAAACAAAGGTAAAATCTTGAACCCAAGTCAATATTTGATTTATATTGTTGTTGAATATGTGATTTGTGGAATGGGTTGTCCGATTTTGTGGGAAATTTTTTCTGGGTTTGAACCAGTGGCTCGATAGGTTCGATTATGGTTCGATAGTAGGCTCGATAGGGTAGTTTGAACAGTTCGATGGTGGATCGATAGGAGCTCGATAGATCTATGGCAATATATGAAACTAACTCGATAGGATCGATTATGGTTCGATAGTAGGCTCGATAGGAGCTCGATGGATATGTGGTATTATATTACAAGGGCTTGATAGGATCAATTATGGTTCGATAGTAGGCTCGACAGGAGCTCGATAGAAGATCGATGGATATGTGGTATTATATTACAAGGGCTCGATAGGTTCGATAATGGTTCGATATTAGACTAGACTGTAGCTCGATGGTTATTTATGTAGCCAGATTTTGCTTAACTCGATAGGCTCGACACTGGCTCGATAGGCTCGATAGATTTAGGTTGTTGATATTGCTCGATGGAACTCGATAGTTGCTCGATAAGGTATGTTGCAGTTCGATTATAGCTCGATAGAGCTCAATGACAACTTATTTAAGTGTTTTTATGAAAAAAAATTTATTCTATTTTCTTACCCATTTTTTTTCATGTGTTGTTACAGATGCCTAATTTGCTTGTTCCGTTCAGTGATCACTTTCCTGGTCGAGTGACATATCGGGGTAGTAGTACTTTAAATCACATTAAGACCAGGTTTTTGGAGCTCGGGCTGCTTGAAAGGGCTAAGGAGTCCCCTTTTAAGCAGTTCTTTTTGGCTTCGGAGTTTGATTTCTCCGGAGTCTTGGTGCATCAACTGTTGCTCAGGAAAATCGCCAGCAACAACGAAGATGAGGTGCATTTTTTGTTGGGGTCGAAGTCTTGTAGATTCGGCATGGGAGAGTTTGCCCTGGTGACGGGGTTGGATTTCAGTACCTTCCCGTCACCAGAAGAGTTGGAAGGGCGTAATCTCAGCGACCGGTTGATAAAGGAGTATTTCAACGATGCTGAGAAAGTAAAGTTCTCACAGGTGGACCATGCTTTCAAGACTTTTACGGTTGTGGAAGATGTGTACAAGCTTGGTCTATGTTTGTTTGTTGAGGGGGTTCTGAATTCCATTGAGGGAAAGTTGCACATTTGGCGAGATATTCTAAAAATTGTTGAGAATGTAGAGTACTTCTTCAGCTATCCATGGGGGAAGTACTCTTATAGGAGGCTATGGCATTCTTGTAAGAAGGACATGGTGAAGCAAAAGGCCAACTATGATGCCAAGAAGGATGCCAAGGTGCAGCAAGAGTCCAAGTACAGTATGTATGGTTATGCCCCAGCCTTACAGTACTGGGCATATGAGGCTATCCAACAGCTTGCGGTGGAGCTTGTTGTGAGCTCGGGAAACATGTTCCCAAGGATGCTTAGTTGGTCGCATCGGAGGAACAAGGATTTCACCAAGTTCGTCATCGCACCGATATTATTGAAGAAGAATGTAAGTTTTTTTTTTTTTTATCTATATGCTTATATTTTATCATTATTTGAGTTAACCAAATGTTTTATGTTGTTTGCAGTTAATTGTTCTTCCGATGTTGAAGCCTCAGCCAACAGAAAAAGACTATTACTTGTCTTTGACTGAGGGAGATCTTCCCCTTTATCCTGGGCTTGGCCAGGATCCCTCGGAGACTGATGAGGAGGAGGATGCGACTTTTGAGAAAATCGCAGAGATAGTTTCTCAGGCAGCCGAGAAAGCCTAGATATTTGTTGATGCTGGCCCAGGGGAGGAGGTTGCAGGTCCCACCCCTCCTATTGCCCCAGCCTTAGCCCCAGCCCCAACCTTTGCCCCAAACAGCCCCATCCTCAGCAGGAACCCCAACACCAGCCTCAGCCTCAACCCCTGAGCTCGCCGACTTGATTGAGCGGTTGGACAGAGTCGAGGGTCGACAGGAGACCCACCTGAAGAACTAGACAGTGATCTTGGACGTAGTCAGTCAGATCCTGACATTTATTAAGGAGAAACCGAGGGGCTTTAATGAAGATTCAGACTCAGAGTCATTGGATATTCCGCTAGACTATGTTGATGATCCAACGACGCCTCCTACCATCATTGTGACACCTGATGCTGAGACTCCGGGAGTCGTTATTGTCAACCCTGAGGATGATGCTGGGGTTCAGTTTCAGAGGGCTAGACGCCAAAGATGCAAGCCAGATTAGTTTGAGAACTATACCGATCCCACGAGGAAAAGACCTCGCCCTGATGCAGTTGCACCAGCAGAGGAGGCTACACTTGTGCTGGACCCTCTCAAGAAGCCAGATCCCAAACAGTATAGGACAATGTGCAAGTGGCTACTTGGAGACATGCCCAACAAGACCCTGCGGGATGTAAAGACTGGGAGTCATGGTCCAACGTGGTTTCTGACGTTGAAGACACCTCAGTCGTGGCTCAATGATGGGGTAAGCCATTTATACCTAATTATGGACTGTTTTCAATTTTACATGTTTTGTTTTTACTGACTCGATATGAGCTCGTTGATAGCTCGATATGAGTTTGATAGGAGTTTACAGGATCGATGTGAGCTCGATGGAGCTCGATATGAGTTCGATAGGGATGTTAAAATAGGGTTGTTCTTTACTATTTCATACTGGCTCGATGTGAGATCGATGGAGCTCGATATGAGTTTGATAGGGATGTTAAAAATAGGGTTGTTCTTTACTGTTTCAGACTGGCTCGACGTGAGCTCGATAGTAGTTCAATAGGAGTTCGATATGGATTAAGGTTGTTCTTTACTATTTCAGACTGGCTCGATGTGAGCTCGATATGAGTTCGATAGGGATGTTAAAAATAGGGTTGTTCTTTACTGTTTCAGACTAGCTCGACGTGAGCTCGATAGTAGTTCGATAGGAGTTCGATATGGATTAAGGTTGTTCTTTACTGCTTCAGGCTGGCTCGATGTGAGTTCGATGGAGCTCGATATGAGTTCGATAAGGATGTTAAAATATGGTTGTTCTTTACTGTTTCAGACTGGCTCGACGTGAGCTCGATAGTAGTTCGATAGGAGTTCGATATGGATTAGGGTTGTTCTTTACTGTTTCAGACTGGCTCGATGTGAGCTCGATGGAGTTCGATAGGAGTTCGATATGAGCTCGACAGCAGCATTTTATGATGGTCTTTGCTAATTTTTTTAGCGTACTCTTTTTGCAGCATATTGATGTGGCAGAACACATGCTTCGTAGGCGTCGCAAGTATTTTCCCAATATATATCGACAGAATGCAGTTGTGATGAACAATTATTTCTCACAAGTGATACCTACCCGATATGATCAGTACAATAAAACAACCGACAAAACAAAGTATTCTTGGGATGCTGACATTATGTCCATGTTGACCGGCATCGAGCAGCAGTTTCTGGCATCTTGGGGAGGAGTTGAGGATGTATATTGGTGCCAGAACTATGGACAACAACATTGGTTTGCCATTGAGGTTTCCATTTCTAGTTGGACTCTGATTGTTTACGATTCGGACAACTCGGTGATTAGTGACACAAAGCTTGAGGATATTATGAGTCCATGGTGCTTTATGCTTCCTTCTCTGTTAATACAGAGTAAACTGCTTACTGATAGCTTGATGTTGAAGATTTCATCAGCAGGAAAGAGGCCGCATCAGTTCACATGGCGTCGCAAACAGAAACACGAGCTCCCTCAGTCAAAGAGAAGGTAACAAACATCATCTTCATACTAATTTTGTTTCTAACTAAATTTATAGTAATGTGCACTTAATATTTACTTTTTTTTTTACAGTGGGGATTGTGGTATGTATGCTGTCAAGTATATTGAGCATCTAATGGTCGGTCTTCCATTGGAAACTATCTGCGATGAAAATATGGAGGTGTTCAGGAACAAGTGGACTACAGACTTGTGGTATCAAAATTTGTTACCTTGATGATTGTATATATACAGGGTCTTTACATGTACAGTTTGTTATTCACATTTTTTTATAACTTTCATGGGCTGTTATCGAGCTAATATCAAGCTATATCGAACTGTTATTCAATATATGAGAAATTTGTTACCTTCATGATAATCTTGTATACGGGGTCTTTACATGTACAGTTTCGAACTGTTATCATTTTTTTATAACTTTCATGGGCTGTTATCGAGCTAATATCAAGCAATATCATTTTCATATCAAACCATTTACATAACTTTTAATAAAAATCAAATAAAAAGAGTTTATTAATACAACAAGTTTAAATGGGAAAAAAGAGTTTAAAGCCTAGCTTTGCATGTAGCCCTATTGTGGCCAAGACCACCACACATGCTACACTTGCGCTCTTTGCGAATGATTTCTCCATTCGATGGAGTGCAGTTTGTCTTCCTTCGTCCCACCTTATTCTTCTTCGGTCGACCAACTGGTTGTTTTTCAACGGGAACCCCAACGTGCATTTTCTCTATGTTCTCGGGAACTTCCCAATCATCCTCGTAGCCAGTTGGGTAAATTGTTTCTTTGTAAGACTCCTTCCACATCTCAGTAGTGTAATATGGTGAACACAGTGAGTAAATGTTGACACTGCGCAACATGGCCACAACCACACCATGAACACAAGGGTAACCCATTATTTGAAACTGACCACAAGAGCATGATTTGGTCATCAAATTCACCTCACCATCACCTTCTGGGTCTACCACATGAAATTCAAACTGTCCAAGAGCATGGACTTTCAAGTACCTTGCATCATTAGCAATGCCTGAGACATCTTTCTCATATATTGTTGCTAATTTGGATGTGCACTTCTCTACCTCCTCACGACGCGCGACAAACCATGACTGAATTGTGAAACGAATGAATTCCACAAAAGTAGTGACTGGGAAGGTTCTTGCATCTCTGGTTTTGTTGTTGAAACTTTCATCGTAGTTGCTTGTCATTACATTGTATCGATTCCCAGGAAAGTACGCACAAGTCCACTTATCGAAGCAAATACCCTCGAGATATTGAGCTATGGCAGGATCCATTTGCTTTATATTGTTGAAGAACTTGTGAAATTTTGACTTCCGAAATGCATATGCCGCATTCCACATCTCCTTGTGACAGTGATCGAACTTGAACTTAGCGATTACATTCATACTTATGTGATGGTAGCAAGCGCCGTGGTAGGCATCAGGGAAGACCAACTCAAGAGCATGAATAATGCTAGCATGCCTGTCTGATACAAAAGACAGATTATCAACAACTCCAATGGCTTCTTTCAATTTCATCATGAAATACTTCCAAGAAGCATGATTCTCACTGTCAACAATCACAAATGCAATTGGATAAATGTGGTTATTCGCATCCAATGCGACAGCACACAACATGTGGCCACCGTACCTTGACTTCAAGAAAGTGCCGTCCACACATATAACAGGACGACATGATGTAAATCCCCTTCTACAAACTCCGAGTGAGAAGAAACAGTAAAGAAAGCGACCGTCATCTGTGACAAAATCAGTAATTGTACCTGGATTCTTTTGCTGCAGCATGTACAGGTAAGAAGGTAACTTGGAGTACGATTCTTCAGGTGTCCCCCTGACATAACCGAGTGTCTTCTCTCTGCATCTCCAAGCCTTTATATAACTCATATCGATCCCAAAATTATTCTTCATATCCTGCTTTATGCTGTTTGGTGGATAGCTAGTGCCATCAGTAGCATATTTGTTCTTGATAAGGTGCCCAATGACAGAAGGTGTTGCTTGACGGTGGTCTTTTTGTC
This sequence comes from Humulus lupulus, assembly GCF_963169125.1. Classification (NCBI taxonomy): domain Eukaryota; kingdom Viridiplantae; phylum Streptophyta; class Magnoliopsida; order Rosales; family Cannabaceae; genus Humulus; species Humulus lupulus. Next base: position 78,003,617 of record NC_084800.1, read on the forward strand.
GCAATTCTAGTGAGCAAGTATGTACACTATTATAAACAGTGATCTCAAACATCTCCGATCGCGCTACTTTTTTCCCTCTTATTCTCCAACCACAATCAGGATCCTTGCAGGTGATATACAACACATCAGTACCGGACTTCTTAACCATAAACTCAAAATTATTGTTCATTGCAAAGAGAGCCGCTTTGGTTTTCAATTCCATCTTGTTCTCAAATGTCTTCCCAAGATGTAATTCCCCCAACGCTACACCGGATGAGGGTGATTCAGAACGACTACAAGCTATGATATCTTCTTTTGTAAACATGGGAGCACTCCATTTTATGTGATCTTCTGTTGAACATATTGAAATGTTCACTGTATAGTTATATTCTGTTCCACCAGGACGACTAGAGCTGGTGCCAGGTGTTCGACGTCCTTGACTTGGTGGGTTCGTCCGTGCAATATGACGTATTGGTTGTTCTTGTGCTTCTTCTACTTGCAAATGTTCAGCTAATAGATCATCATCCACTGAATTGTCTCCTAAGTCCTCATTGTGTTCAGCTACCGGATCGTCATTCACATAGGGGTTGTACTCATACTGGTTGTCCCTTAGGTCACCAATAGAAAATCCTAAAGTACTGGCTGCTCCCTCAGGTCCGGGAGTGGAATATGGGTCTGCAATGACAATCTTTTTAACAGGAGTGACACACAAGACCAACCTTTCTTTAGATGTTACTCTTAAGAATGCACGGACACCAAGATCACTCTCAACATGAACGGGTGTAAACGGTTGGTCGCCGCAAGTGTAAGGAACCTCCAATTTCAACTCATACATCTGTTTATCAACTTTAAGTTCCTTGTGCAATATGTCAAGAAGTTGCAAGTACGTTACAGTATCCTCCATCGGTATCACCATGCATTGAGGGTCCTTGAAAATCCACTTATTCCCTTGTAATTCCCAAACACCATTGTAGGATACAAAAACGTAGACAATAGAGCCTGTGTTGGAAAAAAAAAACATTAACATTGTCAGGAAAACTGTCATTTTTTCAGAAATACATTAAAAAAGAACATTATCGAGCTTTATCGAGCTAACATCGAGCTTTATTGAGTTAGCATTGAGCTCTTATCGAGTTAGCATCGAGCTACCATTTCTTAAAACCGAACAAAAAACCTAACCAAACCCTCTATCGAACCTCATCGAGCTCTTATCGAGTTAGCATCGAGCTACCATTTCTCAAAACCGACCATAAAACCTAACCAAACCCTCCATCGAACCCTATCGAGCTCCTATCGAGCTCATATCGAGCACATATCGAGAAAACGTAAACCTATCGAGCTCAAATATTGTAGGGTCCAATCGAACCCTTATCGAGTTTCAATCGAGCACTAAAACCCCAACCTATCGAGCTATAATCGAGCTCACATCGAGCTCTCACAAGACCTTCTTCTACATACCATCAAACCGTTATCGAGCTGCTATCGAACAAAAAAATTGCAGAAAACCCAGAAAAACACATATCGCGGAAACTCTCAAAAAATCCCGAAAAATACACCAATATAGGCTCAGATCTGTTCAAAATAGCCAAAAAAATGTAAACAAATAATACCCAACACATAAAATGTAAAATCTTATTACCCATGGTTTTTCTCCTTCAAAAACTCTCAAAATAGATGTTGCCTTTGATATTAACGACTTCACAGAGACAATGAAGATGACTAACAATGATTTTGACAAGAAAATTATACAAAACTGTAGGTTCTATGGATGATTTCGTGAGAATTAGAGAGAGAGAGGGAGGAGAGTGGAAGAGAAGGTTTTGTGATTTTTTGATATAATGGGAGGGGTATTTTGGGTATGAGAGGAAAGTTTAGCATTAAATTGAAAATATTATTAGTGTTGGGATTTTTTGGTAATATTAGACATTATTAGACATAAATAATGAAATTTCCCTTTACTTATATGTAAATATCTAGAATTTCTTTTTTTGTTTTAATGGTTTTTATTTGTTAACTTTAAGAAAATATTTTAAATATTTAATAGAATATATATTTCAAATTAACTTAAAATATATATTTATTAATTATATTAATATAAATTTAGATATTATAAACTATCATTATTATAATAATATTTATATGAGACTACGTATATATATAATAGTTACTAGATACAAACAACATGCAATATGCACGTTTGCTTGATTTTATTTATTTATAAAATTTATTAATTATTTTTATTAAATTTATATTAATATTATATAAATTTTAAATAAATATTTTATTTTAATTAAATACTTTATTTATTTTTGTTTAAGTTTATTTTTGTTCTAGTTTTTGAATTTGATAGTCACAAATTATATATTTTATATTTAATATAATATTAAATATTATACGTTGATTTTAAATTTAAGTTTCTTGCTAATTTAAAAAAAAAAAGTTGTTGCACATTGACAGTATATTATATTATAGGTTTAATATGATATTATTCTAATAAGTGAGTTTAAGTTTAATTGAATTTGATTTAAGTTATAAAACGTATGATTTTATTATTTTTAAATAATTATCATTGTAAAATAACTCAAAAGATTATATTTTAATTTGTTTAAATATTTATTATTTTGTAAAATATCTCAAAAATATTATATTTTAATTTGTTTAATTATTTATTATTTTTAAATAATTATCATTGTATAATATCTAAAAAATATCTTATTTTAATTTTTTTAATTATTTATTTTATTTACAAACTACAGTTAAATATAAGAATATTCTGTTAAATATAAGAATATTCCGTTAAAGTTAACATTAAAAAAATAAAAAGCCGTTAAAACTAAGAATTTCCGTTATCTACACACTTATTATATAGAATAGATATTAATATAAATTTAAATTCAAATGTTATAAAATATCATTATTATAATAATATATAATACAAAATTAGATATTCAATAATTATATTAATATAAAATTAAATATTATAAAATATTATTATGGTAATAATATAATGGGTAATTCTCTTATAGGAGCTTCACTTTAAGTCCTTCCGTAAGGTTCTCAGTGTTCTCGACCCGTGAACAGTTTTCGGTGGGATTTTTTTTATGACCGTGGATATTGTAGCTATTTAGAGCATCCTACAAATTTTTAGAAAATTCTGAATAGTTTACAGTACCGAAAACTAAGTTCAAACATTGCACGCGTGACTAATTTTTTTTTATGCACGTGGAAAACAACATGTTTGAACCTAATTTTCGATACTGTAAATTATTCAGAATTTTCTGAAAATTTGCAAGATGCTCTAAATAGCTACAATATACATGGTCATAAAAAAAATCGCGCCAAAAACTGTTCACAGCTCGAGAACACTGAAAGCGCCCCTATAGAAGAATTGTCCATAATATATAATCATAATTTTTTACTAACTATATTAATATAAATTCAAATATTATAAAAATTATTATTATAATAATATTTAATACAACAGTAGATATTTAATACTTATATCAATATAAATTTAAATATTATAAATATTATTATAATAATATATAATCTTAATTTTTATTAAAAAAATTATCATTTATGTTTAAAAAGGTTATCATATTTTAAATATATATTTAAAAAAATCATAAACAATATTTTAGTTAAATTTTTCATTTAATATGTTATGTCATTCTTTTATTTATAATATTGTTTATTTATTTAAAATTTATATGGAAATGATACAAATTTAATAAATATACTTAATAAATTCTTTAAATAAAACTAAACAAACGTACATCGCAAATTGATTGTATCTTGTATTAAGTTCATAAATATGAGACAATAATATTAAGTTAATACAAATGAGAATATGATTCACCCTAGGATTTTCAAATATCTTATACAAATCTTATTTCAATTCATTATAATTTGGTATATATTTATATGAGAATATATTATTTTTGTCCCCTAAGTTTATCCAAAATACCATAGATGTATCCTTGTTTTCATAAATATCAAAATGATACTTTTTGTTTTGTTGTTCATACCAAAATGGTACTCTAGACTTACTTTTAGTCAAAAAAAAATTTTAAAGACACTTTTACCTCTCACTTATATATTTTATTTATAATTAAAGTTATTTATGATTATTTAATAAATTAAATAAACTTAGATAAAATGTAAATAATAATGAAACTTAATTAAGTTTATATACTTTAAACAAATAATAATACTATAAATTTATTTAAGTTCAAATCAAATATTAAATAGTAATAAAATGTATTATTTGATTTTATTTATTTTATTCTCATTTTTACTTTTTTTTTATTATTTCTTAAAGTTTATATTTTCTTTAAAACAAAGTTTAAGTATTATTATTAATTTATTAAAAGAATCAAAAGTTATTTTAACTATAGATAAAATATGTAGGTGAGGGTAAAAGAGTTTTGGAAAAAATAAATTTAACTAAAAAAGATCTAGGGTACTATTTTGGTATGAACAACAAAACAGAAGCATAAGGTACCATTTTGATATTTATGAAAACTAGAAGACATATTTGATATTTTGTATAAACTCACAGGGCTAAAATGGTATATTCCCTAATTATATTTGGATATTGTTTTGTGATTCATATAATTTTTTTTAAAAATGGCATATGTTCTAGTTACTTAATTTTGCAAATATGTAGATAAAAAAAATTCCAGATATATTTATTATAATTATTCAGAAAACGATATGTGTTTGTATTTATTTAGTTTATGATTTAGATATTTTGCAATTGGTTGTGAATAATAAAAGAGGAAATTGCATGTTATATGAGATTTTTAATAGATTGTGCAAAAATATAGCTTTTTTTTCAAGAAAAGTTAATCTATGACTTTTTAAAAAAAATTCAATTTTATGGGTTTAGTTTCCCATATTTTTGTATAAAAGTTTGTTTATGTCATAGTTTTACTCTTAATCAAGTTTTATTAATTTGGAAGAGTATGTTTGTAATTTGATTATTTTTTTAGCATATTTGATTTTTTTATATTAATTTTATATAACTATTTTTATATTAAATTTTTCCATGGTTGTTTTGATTTTTTTTAATATGAATTGTGTTTATTATTATTTTTATTTATTATAAACATTTTTTTTCCTTCTTTTAAAATTGTACGTTTTTTTCAAAGTTTGGGTAAAGTAACTAGTTACTTAATTATATTTTTCAGAGTTATGTAAAATAAAATCCTACAACTAGGTTAAATAACATTTATCTAAAAGGGTAACCAGTTACTTGTTTGATTTTTCACGTTTATGTAAAATATAGTCTTAGAGGTTAAATAACATACATTAGGAGGGGTAACCAGTTACAATGAGATGAGTAACCTTCTGCCATAAGAGGGGTAACAACTACCATAAGAGGGGTGACGAGTCACTCATATTAGAAATGAAAAGAAACATCAAATTTGAAGGAAAAAAAGAAAGAGCAAGTATGATTTAGTAACCTAGGTAACCAGTTACCATAAAAAACCCAGAAATATACACACACATCAGAACGTGAAGGTAACCAGTTACCCCATAAATATACACACAAAGAACGTGAAGGTAACTATTTACCACAAATCTGAAGATAGAAAGTAAAAAAAAAACAGATCTGGCCACGAACCAACCTCCTCCCTCTCCTTCGACCACCACCAGAACCCCCCATCCCCTGCGCACAAAACCCCGTCGCAACCCCAGCCATCCCCGTAGTTTTGCGCAACTCCAAGCACCACGAATCGCACTCAACCTAGGCATCACCCTTCTCCCTCGCCTTCGACCACCACCAGCACATCCCTCGTTGTAGCCTATCCCCCTCATTTTGGATTTGAGGGCTTACGAATGGAATCGCACAGAGAATGCACGAATTAGGGTTGTGTTCGTCAATGGTGTGGCTAGGTGTTCTTGGCTGGGTTTCATGGAGGTGCACGCCTAAGGTGAATCATAGGTGATGAGGGTGGGTGACTGAAGATGATGGTGGAGATGGTGAGGCTGGCGAGTGGATGATAGGGAGGTGGTGGCTAGGGCAAAATGAAAGAGAAGCGGTGGCGCTGAAGACACGATATGGACTCAAGTTTCAGATGAGGAGTTTTTGCTATGTTAATTACCATAGTACCCCTCCTTTTGCTGATTTTTTTTGTTTAATTTTTATTTCCAATATGTGATTAGTTTTCCCATAAACTGAGTTTTGGTTAATTAAATTTTCTCATACAAATTAAGGAAAGTTTAATTCTCATATTTTTGCACATTGATGGCTAAAAAGCCATATTTTTTAAAAATTCCCTTAGAAAAAAGAAAACTTGGGCCTTATTTTTAGAAGAAATTTTCTTTGGAAAGAATTTTTCGGGGCATTATTACCATACAATTTTAGGTCTTTTTATTTTTGGGCATTATTTCTAATTAAAAAATTACCAAAAAAAATTGGGCCTTAAACTTTAACTTAATTGGCCTTATGGTTGGGCGGGCTTGCTAGTAAGCATGGCAAAATGGAGTGGTGAGGCAGGGCGGGGTGGGGCCCCAACCCGATGGGGAATCTTTGCCCCGATAAAAACGGAGAGGAATTCGGGGCCCGCCCCGCTATGAATTCAAGTGGAGCAGGGCCGGCCCACCTCGAATTTTTTTTTTCTATACTCTAACCCAATTATCTCATGTTACTTATATACATAGTACGAAAAATTGACATTTTATGTGTGGTTTAGAATATCCTTACTTCTATATAGACTAGAAAGAATTATAAATATTGAAAAATATGTTTTATATAATTCATCATTATTCTTGTATTTATTTTGTAAATTTTAAAATAAAAAAACAAATATAATATTTGATGGTGTAGTTGATATGAAGTGTAAAATATAAAGATAACAATAAAAAAAAAATTAGATTTAGGGAAAATTTTAAAATTATAATATAATGTTTATAAAAAAAAAAGTTAAATGGGGCAAATGGGACGGGGCAGACCCGCCCTGCTCCAAGAAACTAATTGGGGCAGGGCGGAGCGGGGCAAAGTGTTTGCAAGGCGGGGTGGGGTGGAAGCAAGATGTGGCAGACCCACCCTATTTACATGCCTACTTGCTAGTCATAATCACTCTATCTTTTATGAGTAAGATTTTTATATTCACAACTTTTTAGTTTGGACACAACTATGTTAACTGTATATCATTTTTTTAATAGATATAAAGTCATTTTTTAATTAGTATATATGATTATTGTAGATTTACAAATAGTAAATTTGAAAAAGTCTATTATATATATTATTTATATAAGTCCAAAATCATAACATTTAGCTAATAGCCTATTGAATGGAATTAATGATTTTGGTTTGATTCCTATATTTGAAATTGAAAGGTATATATTGTCATACACTAGGCCATACTATAGTTATAGTTAGATGCAGACATATTTGACCATATCTCCTTCTTAATAATTCTCAATTGTCAACAAGTGTGTTTTCAGACTATAAAAGCAAATGGGAATGGGATAGCCTAGCTTGAGAAGTGTGTAGTCGCCCATCTAGAACACCAAGTAACTAATCCAGGCTCTAAAGTCACACATATATAAATATATATTTGTATGTCCTCTTCTCATGAGAACAAGCCTCCAAAAGGAAATGCATATATGCACAAGACTACAGCCTATTTTATCCATATAAATGAAGTTGTCACTGATGGATCAGCCACTTGCATTGCATATTTGCCTATTTGATGACTTTTCTATTTAGAAAATAATAAATAAATATTTTAAATTATATATAAATATATATGATCACTATTCCATATACCATCACGTGTACGACTAACTTGTAGAGGTTTGGTGTCCTGTAGCTATATAAATCCGACAATTTGATTGGATATAGTTGTATTATATTATACACCTAAGATGAGTTAATACACATTATCATTTAACGAAACTTTCTTACCCAAACACTCAACTGAAACAAGTACATATTTGTCGTCCAATGATTTCCATGATGATCTCATTACACATCGATCATTAACCCTTTTGGTTTATCCAAACGTTGAACTAAACCAAAAATTTAATGATAATAAAAAAAAAAGCATCAACTGATGATGATGATTTCACTCTACTTCTCTTGCTTATTACGATGATCTCCATTTCTATTGACTTCACCAATTGCTACGCCACTTTCGGCCAAAGCCATTTCGGCCTCGTTGGCCTTGGCAACCTCCCTGAACTTCTTGTAAATGTCACTCTTGTAAAACTTGAATGTTCTAATCACCAAAATCAGCGAAACAAACGCCCCAAAGAGTGTGACAGCCGTAATTACAATAAACGACATCTGAAAACACTTGATTCCATTGCAAACCAACTGTTCATTCTCTTTCCGTACAAGTCCCTTGGCTGCCATTTGCCTCATCGCTTCCTTATCGTACAAATGACCTGCCACCCTCACATTTATGAGATACAACCCTATGGGACTCGCGATCGCGCCGAGATTGTGCAACGTCGCGTAGTATTTGAGCCCGAAAAGCTCCGATATTATGGCGTAGAGTAATGGCCATTTGGCTCCGAAACAGAACCCGATTATTATAGTGGCCAAGTAAAGACCATTTTTGACGTTGAAAGCTATCAAGAGATGACCAACGCAAGAGAGCAGGAGGATCGAAGTCAACATGACCGGACGAGGGACCTTGTAACGAGTCAACAAGTATTCTGAGTAGAAACCCGCCACGACTCGGCCGAGATAATTCCATATGCTGACGAGTGAGATGAACGTGCTTATGCTCCGTTTCGGGTACCCGAGTGCAGTCCCGATCTGCCCGAGGTTGTCGATGGCCGTCAAGGTCCCCCCGACTCCGCAGATGTAGGAGATGAACAGAATCAGCATGTCGGTACTGAAAACAGCTTGTAAGATTGTGAAGTCGTCTCCTCTCACTGGCGGCTTGAATGCGGTTGTCCAGCATGAGGGTTGGCTCGACTCGCTTTCGACTACTGGTTTGGATTCTGAAACTGGGTTCTTTTCCGGTAACGACGGTGGCAGAGGAAGTGTAGGGTTTTGCTTGTTTTCGATGGTGGCAGCCTCAACATAGCTAACGTCGACTACTTTCTTGGACTTCCAGAGCTTATATTCTTCTAGAATAACAAGTGCAAGTGGAAGAAAGAGTAAGAAAATGACCATTCCGGCGCTGGCTGCGAACTCGGGTCGAGTGAACAAAACTCTTTTCTGTACAATAATCATGACCATGAGAAACCCGGCGAGCCCGAGAGAGATATAGAGAATATTGTAGAACACTTTGAGCTGGTTTGGTTGTGGTATGACTTTCATGATTCGAATGGTTCGGAGGAAAACCAAAGAAACAGCGGTTGGAAGCCAGGCGATGAGGAGAATCAAGGACTTTTTATCGTCTCCATATAAGGCTAGGTAGAGCTGAGTTATTATAGCTCCACTCAGACCGACGTAGCCCTTGAGAAGACCCAAAACGGCGCCGCGTGACTCCGGGAAGTTCTTGACCACCGTGACTAGGGAGCCGGTGTTGGCGAAGGACTGTGAGTTGGCTCCTAGACATATGTAGAGACATATCTGCCAGACCTTCGGGGTGGGGATTTTCTTGGCCACGGAGAGCCATATCATGACGTAGCCGAACAAGTTGAGAATAGCACCGACTAAGAGAACCACCCACGGCGGCGTCACCTCGTTGAGCAGACCAGAGAGGACACCGAAGTTGCCTCCGAGATCTTTGAAGAACGACAGCAAAGTAATTGTCGTTTGGTCGTAGCCGAGAACCTCTTTGATTTCTCCTGAGTACAGGCCGAACATGTAGGTAGCTCCGGCGGCCGACATTATGAGAAGAGAGGCGAAAACCAAGAACCACCGTCCGGTGATTATTTGGAGGGTTAGGCTCTTGGCCCCACCAGTGGTACCTGGCCCCATGACCACCATTTTTCTCTTTCTATCAGTATAAGTGAATTAAGATATTATTAATGAGAGTTTGAAAAACATGATAGGAGATTGGAGCCTATTTATAGATAAATATTGGAATGTGAATGTGTATAAAAAGATCAGTACTGACACAGCTAGACTTTGGAGTTGACTTGAGGGTTTTCGGTGTAGGAATTATATGGATAAATAATATTTTTTTTATTTTTTTTTTGGAAAATGATATGATCAAATTACTTATATAATATATATATATATATCTTAGAATCTTATCCACATAAAATTATTATTAGATAATCTTATATTATAAGGCGTGACGAAGAGAACGCAAGAACGTCGTGGAGTGATGTTGAGAACTCATATTTAATTTGTCTTTGTTTAGAATTAATTAACATTTTGTGTACTTACGTCGGTACGATGCTAAATTATCTTGTCAAAATAATTCTGGAACTAATATATATAACACAAAGATATGGCTCAGGTTTTACTTCTAAATATTGCATTAATTAGACATTAATTAAAGGCTATTTAACATATATATTTACAAAATAAAGCAGTTGTTACTTACTAGTGCATTGTTTGGATGTACTTGCTTAGACTGACTCTCACTATTGTACGATTTTGTTGAGTAAAAATTACTATACAAAAATATCAAAGTAAGAAAATCTAGATGGCCTAATTAATTATTTAAAAATAGATCAACAATTCCAAGACCTAAAATATATTATGTAGTTTATGACATCATGATCACCTCAAACTGCATACATACTTTGTTATGTCGTCATGGTTCAATAACATTATAGTGGCAAAAACAGAAAGAAAAAAAACATTAAAGTGGCAAAAACAGAAAGAAAAAAACATTAAAGTGGCAAATTACTGATCGCTTTCGTCAAACACCAAGATGTAGTCTGATAAATGATGATATTTCTAGAGAGAGTGAGGAGACAGAAAAGTAATATTATTGTTTTTAATAAAATTAAGGAATATGGTACATTATTTTTTTAAACAATAATAATTAGTGCATCTTTGACAACTCTTTTGGAAAATTTGTCCAACACCAGGATTGATGACTGTCTAATAATACTACAGTGTAATACAATGTAAGAACAGGACTTAACGAGCGACGCTTTTTCTAATCTACTTAGTTTGGTTCAAGTAACGTTCCAAATTACCTTATCAGATTTAAGATTTTGATTAGGGTGTCGTGATGTTGTAAAATTATATAATTATGTGAGTTATAATATAATATAATATGACTTGATATGCATGTTTATGTGTATTACATATACATGTGAGCCCGTTTAAGATTAAAATGACAATTTTCGTAATTTGGCCTATTATGGTTATATTTGACATATATGTGATATATGTGTGAGACCACATTATTCATTATTATGTGGATATGTTTGGGTTACTCAGCATGAGGCGATCCTAGGGAGCAAGTTAGCGGGAAAGTCAGGACATGATCAAATACCGAGCTCGGGTTGAGCAGCCTAAGAGTAATTTAGTACATTATCAGGATTGATCGAGCAATGGGAAATTATTTAAGGATATTAGAAATAACGAGAATTTTTGAGACGTTAATTATGATTGACGGGATAAGTGAAAAATGAAAAATTTACCCTTGAGAGCTTAAGAGGGCAAGGCTAAGGGGTAATATGGTCTTTTTGAGCCAAATTAGTGACTTAGTCACTCTTCCCTTCAACAAAATGAAACCAAAACAGAGCTTCACTCTTAAGTAGCTCTTTCTCTCCCTCTCACTCGATTCTTTCTTTCTCCTTAGCACCTAGGGGAAATTTCTTGAATTTTGGGGGGTTAGAGCTAAGGAAATTCAAGGCTTGGCTTTGGATTGGAAAAGTTGCAGCTAGGAGTATACAAACCACAGCTGAGGTAAACTTTAATCCTTGTTTTGATTCATTTTGGTCTTGGTTTGGATGTTCTTGCTTGAAGTTCAAGATATTGGATTATTGATTTGGTGGAGGTTTTTGAGTGAGGTAAACTTGAGTTTTGATGGTGTTTATGTGCTGATAATGTTTGGGGGATTTAATTATGATTTTGGGGATTGATTGTGATGATTTTTGGTAAGGTTTTGGTTGAGAAAAAAGAGGAATTTCTGGGTTCGCGGGGTCGCGCCGCGGCCAGTGTGAACCCAGGGCATAGAGACGGTTCTGTCTAGGTAGGCATGCCGCGGCTCGTGCATTGAATTTCAGATAAGGGGCTTCCTGTCTGGGAGGCATGTCGTGACCCTTAGGGGCAAGTCGCGGCCCGCCTGGGCAACTTTGGCCACCTTATATTTTTAGTGACGAGAACTCAAACCAAAGGGCTCGGGATCGATCCTACTACCCGGTTTAGTAGAGTTCGATGTCCCGAAGGCTAGGACTCGGTTCGGAAGCCTTTATTCGCTCATTATTGATGGGATTCCATATTATGGTTGTGACTAGGTTATCGCTAGGGGCTCGGAATCAGGTTCGTGCTCGAGGGTCGTTCATTGGTAACCTATGCTTGGACTAAAGGTAAGACAACTACACCCAGTATGTGATACAAGTGATTATGGCTTGGGTAGAATTGTTAAACAGGAATATTAATAGGGCATGGATGCTTGAGAATGTGCATGATTATAATTATGCTTGTGATTGCTGATTAAGCATGTTGAATGTTTTGTATTTGAATATTTGATATATGATATATGCTGGTCTGCATTATCTAATTGAGAAAGGCTTGGCTTATCAGTCAAGGACGACAATAGCGCTGGTCATAAAGCATTGACTTATTAGCCAAGGCCGATAATAGCGCTGGTTGTAAAGCATTGACTTATCAGTCAAGGACGGCAATAGCGCTGAACGCTGGTCTTAAAGCATTGACTTATCAGTCAAGGGCAACAATAGCACGCTAAGCGCTGGTCGATATGGTTATGCTTAACCATGAGTGCATCATACACTTGACTGACCTATTGGTCGTGGGAAAACTCAGCGCTAGGTACGCTGGGCCAGCTCAAAGCTGGTTATACAGAGGATAGGACAATGGGTCCTGGGGTGACTTATTAGTCCCATATCCTAGGCTAGGGCTAGGCCCCAGACTTGGCTTATGAGTCAAGAACGGCATTAGCACGCTGAGTGCTGATCGAAAAGAATTGACTTATGAGTCAAGGACGGCCTTAGCACGCTAAGTGCTAGTCGAAAAGCATTGACTTATGAGTTAAGGACGGCCTTAGCACGATGAGTGCTGGTCGAAAAATATTGACTTATGGTTTAAAATGTAATTTTTGTTAGTATATGTGTGTATGTTTTTGTGGTTATTTAATTTTTGGTAAAAATAAGTTTTTGATGTTTGTTTTGTTAATTTCTTTTTTCAGATAACAGAGGAATCCGCCATTGGGTATTGCTCAGATTGCAGAGATTCTCCTTTGGGTATTGTTTTTAATTGTATTTTCTTTTTGGTTATTGATGAATATATTGATGTATGTTTAATTTATATTTATAGGTGTGTGATTAGTTATTTTAGATAGTGTTAATTTTTTTTAGATTTGTTTTAAAGACTTAAATGATTATTAGAAGTATATTTATTTGTTAATTTGATTATATTTGTGTTTTTTTAAGATGACAGTTGTATATTTATATATTTATGTTTTAAGAAAATATGAATGTATGCTATAAAAAATGTTATGTTAGATGATATAATTTTTTTTAATTGTATGTTAGATTAGATAAATCCATGTTAGATGCTTAATGTTATTTAAGATTATAGTTTATATATAAATGTTGATAATTTGTTGATAAATAATGTTAACATTTTGTATTATTTATTTATAATATGTTTTTTTGTTGTTGATATGAGAATTTAAATGATTTTATGAAATTTTATGTATGTTCTGGGACTTGCTTTTTAGTTTATATGCAAATTTTAAATTTTGGGATATGTTAGATTATAGTCGTTATGCTGCCAAATTTTTTGTAGATTTAGAAAAATTAAACATTACAAAATAGTTTTAAAGTTAGTGTGATTAAATTTTTTAATTAATAAATTTTAAATCAATTAATAGATATTAATTAAAAAATTATAAAGTATAAATTAAAATAATAATTTTACAATTATAAAACATTATCAATATTTTTTTATAAAATAAGTAGAATTTAAATAATAATCTTTAATGGTAAATTAATAAATTTGTAATTAAATATTTGTTTATTTAATTACTTCTATAATATATTCATAAAAATTGATAATATATGTAGATAAAATAGGTAATTAAGTTAACTTTACTCTTAAAATTAAGGCAAGATTAAAACAATAAAACTTTATTTTTGTTTTCAAAAAAATAAAAAGTGAAAATTATATTAAGAATTTGATAATTATTAAATAACAGAATAATAATTATAATTAAATATTTGATTATACAACGAAACTTTATAATACATTCATAACTAACAATAATATATATTAATTAAATTTTATAATATGTATTCATAAAATTGAATAATTTGTTCATAAGATTCAATAAAATTTCACAATTTACTTGAAAAAATTAATGTTTTGGTGATAAAAAATTATTAGCAAATAAATGTAGTTTTGTGATAATTTATTTTCCACTTGAATCAGTTATGACAATTGACAAGAGTTGGATAACTAATAGACGATGTAACTCTGATGAGTTTTGGAATGGTCTTCAAGCATTTATAAAAATGGCAAAGAATCATGTGAATACTTCGGGAGAAGTCAGATGCCCATGCTTTCAATGTGTCAATATGCTGAATCACAAACTGGATGTGGTGGAGGCTCACATACACAGATATGAGTTTCTGCAGCGATACATGAAGTAGACCTACCATGGTGAAGTTGATATGCCTCCATCAATGGACGATGGAGCTTCAGTGACTGATGAGATGATTGACATCATCAATGATGTTATTGGTGAACAAGATACTAACGAAGAAGGCGTAAATGAATGAATTTCAGATGGTGGTGGCAATAATGCGGAGAATCAATTTGATGACTTGTTTCAAGAGTTCGAAGCTGAGTTATATCCTGGTTGTACTTGGTTGTCTTCCTTGAACATCTTGGCGAAGATGATGCACATGAAGGTTATGAATAAATGGACAAATATTTTCTTTGATGAACTTTTGAAGTTTATGAAATTTGCATTCCCGAATGAGAATAAGAATCCGACATCATTCTATGAGTCTAAGAAAAAAAATGAGGAAGTTAGGGTTAGGTTATCAATCAATTCATGCTTGCAAGTACGACTGTTGTTTGTTCTGGAAAGCGAATTCCCAAAAACAGAGTTGTTGTAATGCCCCAAATTTCCTAATAAGGTTTAGGACCTTGATTAGGAGGCTGGGAGGGCCATAATTGATTTATTATGTTATTTAATGATAATATGCATGTTTAGGTGTATTAAATATGCATGTGAACCCATTTCTGATTAATTGGGTAATTTTCATATTTTGGTCATTTCAGGCATATTTGGCATATATGTGATATGTGTGTGGTGCTTTATTATTATTTGGTTATGCTAGGGTTACTCAGCACGAGACGATCCTAGGAGGTAAGCTAGTGGTAAAGTCACAACGAGATTTATTCTTGACTCGGAGTGAGTCAAGGGGTATTTAGAGCATTAAGGTTATTGGGTAATGGGAACAAATATTTGGTGATAAATTGGGAGTTAGTAAGATCATGGGGAAATTCAGGAGGTTTTGACGATTTTGCCCCCGGGGACGTTTTCGAGACCCCGAGCGTTAGGATTTGTTTCAAGCTACTTAAGCTTGAAGTAACCTTTTAAGAAATAAAAAGAACGTTATGTAAGTTCTCTTTCCCTCTAAGTTCCATTTTCGTCTCCCGATCGCATTTTAAGAGGAAACTTGAGTTCTAGGACTCAGATTCAAGCAAGGATCGAGGCATAGTGATCCTAGGGAAGATTAGAAGCTTATTAGCTGGAGGATTTAGTTGGGAACAGCTCAATCGAAGGTAATCCAAGTTTTTAGTTCTAGGTTTTTAAAGTTTTTAAGCTTGAATTGGACTTTGTGTTTCGATGAGTTTTTGATTGAATTGAAGCTTGGGTTTTACGGGTTTTGGATCATGGGGATGTTTGGGAACTTTGATTTTTGGATTTGAAAATGTTTGGATAGGTTTTTGGAAGGTTTTAAAATGGAGAAATCGGGGAAAAATGGCTGGTACCAGGTTGGGCCGCAACCCAAGCTCGATGAAGCAGGTGAAGGTTGCTGAAGGGGTCTGGGGGCCGCGACGCTTGAATAGTGGGGTCGCGACGCTCGGTGCTGATGCTTGATGTTGGCACCTCTGTTTTGGCTGGGGGCTGCGGCTCAGTGTGTTGGGGTCGCGACGCTTGAGGATTTTTATGGCCGAAATGATGTTTTGAGCATGGGAACTCAAACCTTAGGCCTCGGGATCATTCCTACTACCCGGTTTAGTGGGAATCAATGTCCCAGAGGCTAGGTCTTGGTTCCGGGATTGGGTTTTAGAACTTGAACTCATTGGAGCACCGTTTATGGTTGTGACTAGGTTATCACTGGAGGCTTGGAATAATGATCGTGCTTGTGGCTCGCTTATTGGTAACCTGTGCTTGGACTAGAGGTAAGAAAACTGCACCCTGTATATGACATGCATGGTTATTATTAAGGCATGTTGAGTGTTTAAGTGTGATGCATGTGATGCACGAGAAACATATGATTAGGGCATGCCATAAATATTGAATATGAGATTGATCAGAGCTTGAGTCTTTGTGTTTGTGCATGATCCTAATTATGCTAGCAATTGTTAAGTAAGCATGCTGAATGCTTTGTATTAGGATATTTGACATATGATGTATGCACGGTAGCATTGCTTACTTGTGTGTGGCACTGACTAACTAGTCAGAATTGGCACTGGTCGCGTGTTACTGACCTAAGAGTCAGGAACGACATAAGCGTCATGAACGCAGAGCCGATAAAAGATTAGATCTAATTGACATCGGAATTGAATGACTCATATGTTATATTATTTTAAATAATATAATGTTAGATTAAATAATGTGACATAATGTGATTTGTCACACCTTGTAACATATTATTGATAGTCACAAAAATTGGACACATGTGTGTGGAAAATGTGACATATTTTGGAGTTACAAAAAAATAAACTTGTAACTCCCATATATTACCCAATAATGTGTAGATTTGATATTACACATTTTGATTTGAATTTCTCAAAAGCCATAAGACATATGGCTGTTAGAGATGTGATTTTAACTCCCATAATGTGTATGGAAGTTACAAAATCAAGTGAGAATGAATTTGGAACGTTTTGGCAAATTTGGAAAATCGGTTGCTGAAAAAACGACTTAGGTTGCTGCCTATGTTTTTCAGGCCGCGGCCCAAGAGGCAGAAAACATTTTAGGCCGCGGCTCATGTTTTTCAGGCTGCGACCTGAGCGGCTGACAACATTTTCCAAACTTCGGTTTTATCCAATTTTGAACGTTTCCAACAGCCAAATAACTCCCAAATCTCTATTTTAATTCCATAAACATCCAATTAATCATTGGTAACAGCCATGGGGTTGGTGGAATTTGAAATTCAAAGGGTGTCTCAAAACTCTATAAATAGGAGCCTAATGCTCACTTGTAAGACACACCATTTTCCATCCACAAAGCACTTAGCTGGAAAATACACCAAAAATGCTTGATAATTCTAGAGAGCTATTTCCTAGAGAGATCCCTTAGTGCTTAGAGAATAGGGGGAAATAAGCTTTTGGACAAAGGTTTTGAACCTTGTTCAAGTTGGTGATCCCCACTACTCTACACTTTGGTTGTGTGAGAGTTTGTTCTTTTTATTGATTTTATTTTCATTCTTTTGATCTTGTTGATCTTATTTACTTGTATTATTATTGTTTTGAGTTTGTAATCTTCTTCTTCTACCTCTTTATATTTACT